>NW_028185261.1:815823-885329 GCF_003343005.1 Rhea americana | reverse complement strand
GCGCCGCGCGGCTGCTGGGCAGGCGCCTCTCGGGGACGGCGCGCCGAGGCGCGGCTGTCAAAGCCACAGCGCTACCAACAGAACGAGCCCGTTCAAGCCAAACAACGTCCTCTTCGCGTGACGGCGGTGCAGAATCCACGCGTCGGACGCCAGCTCACGCTGACTGCCTCCCAGTTCCTAATCTAAATTTCACTATTTTTTTCCATTCCATGAGACCCATCTTTTCCTATGGAACTTAAAAAATAGTCATGATGTACAGTGGCCTGGGGTTTTTTTTTCAGGATACTATGCAAATATTTAAGATAGACATGATAGACCAATAATCTGCTCTGGTTTGCCATTTGATCTTTTCTCAGACTACCATCAAAAGTAGAGGAAGTTTCTCATGGCCGATGTTATAAAGCTTAATTGCTTAAGCTGTATTCTTCTTTACTAACAGATAAAAAAGATATTTTTTTCTAAAACTTAATGACTTTAATATTACTGATCTRCATTAAATAAATAGTCTACAATAAATCCAAATCCACTGATACTCAGTTGGGATTTAAGTCTATTTATTAACTGTCAGTTCTTGCACCTTTACTCACAATTTAGGTGTACTGTGCAAATTGATGCCCTGAATGAACTTGGGCTTCCTCTGAAGTTAAGCTCTGCTTGGTGTCTAAGTTACTCGGCCCTTGTGGAATAGGGTGGTAGAGAATCTCTGACAGCAGTGTGAGATGCCTGTAGCGATCCATGCAGTCAATGAACTTGGCTTGTCCCCCATGGGGTTTCTGGCTATTGTCACAGTTTGGTTCCCGGACTATTCGGATCTGGGGTCAGATTTAGTTTGTCAGGTACCATGTTTAAAATAGGGGAAGCAGAACTGGGCCCTAAAGAGATTTACCCTTCATACAGTAACACTGGGAAAGCATATCAGAAAAAATACTCCTGGTTAGACCTTTTAGACTTAGAGAACACTCTGTATATGTTAATGTTCAAATAATCTTTTCTGACTGAAGGCTCAAGATACTTTCATATAGCTGAAAACATTATCCTCTTTATTTTTTCTACAGGGTAATGGCCCTTTTGTGATATTTAGGGTGAGACATAAGGGTAAGAAAACATATCTACCATTGTCTGAGATTTAACAAGCAGTGGTTCCTGTATCTCTGCCTGAGATTTCTTGGACAGAAATRTGTATATTCTCTGCAATGCATTTACACTGAGTCTGATGTATCCATGAAAAACTGTATTTATTGGATGTCAGTGAAATATTGCATGCAGTGCAGAGTTGATCCACACACAATAAAGTCAGCCTGTCCAGGATGCACAAATCATCTGAGGTATATGATTTGCATAGTGCAATAAACTGGGCAGTTCACGTTCCGTAGGTCATGTATGTCCCAGACATACCGGATTCATTGCCCGTGTGATACAGAGGGGCATTTCGTTTCCGAGGCCAGTGAGAGCCCCGTCTCTAACATTCTGCCCATCGACTGTCCAGAGGTGCTAGACAGACCGCTGAAAGGGCAGCCACAGCCAATTTGTGAAGCACTGTCTGCTTCCAAAAGCCGTGAAGTTGGCAGGTATGGGAAATCCACAGTCCTCCAGAATTTGCCAGTGATTTGCTACATGATCTTTCCCCAGACGTTTATTAAAATACATCTATGCCTAGGTTTCTTTCCCTGTCAAACAGGGAACCACATAACATTCCTTATCAGATTGATATTAAACCTAATGTATTGATTTAAGCACTTTGATTTTTACATGTAACAAGATGCTAAAAAGTCTCAGATATTCTTATTAATACTCCAATAAATCCAGCATTTACTAGATTGCTTTGTGAAGCCCTTGTGAATATTTTTAAAGAGGCAGATCTTTTATCTTGATAACCAGCTCATTGGAGTCTTTGTACCACAGTATTTGCAGATTTCAAATGCATTTAGGGAGGTGTTCAGTAAGTTGTATGAGAGGTGTTACCTGTTTTACTGGGTATAGCCCAGACTCAGCAGTCTTGCAGCAATAATTTGCGTAATGGGATATCATGCCAGCCGTGGATTTGGGCCCAGGCCTGACTAATTGTCACTAGCAGCATGGAATGGGAGACACAAGAGTGGAATTTGGGAGACCCCCACACACCTTTCTGTCCTCTGAACCCCAGTGCTTCAAGATGTCCTCAGCTTCAGAAAGTCTATTTCCATGACCACTTTGGATTGCAAGCAATAGCTTTGGGGTTTTCAAAGACTCAAAACAATAGGATTTGTCTCTTCCTTTTCAACAACGACAACCAGTATGTACTGAAAGCCTGRAGTGTGTTTATGAGTGTTGACCAGAAGGATAAGATAACAGTATTGCYGTGCAGATAACACTGGTGTTCCACAACCCACTGCAACATAGATGTTTGTGAGCCTCTTCCAGGCCTTGCCTCCTGCATACCAACTTGATGTTTCCTGTTCTYACCTAAATTTCTATTTTTCCTATGGGAAGGATTAATCATTTCTTCTATTACTACCTGTTCCAGATTATGAAACAGATCCCACAGTTTAGCTTTGTTTTGTTTGCTCATRTGAGGAAAGCCCTTTCAGAAATTCTCCTTACTGCTTTTGGGGCTGTCACAAAAGCCTTTTATTTTGAATAAAATTCTCTCAATTCTTTACAGCCTATCTCTGGAGATGCACAGGAATTAACAAGACCTGTATTTATGTTATAGTCTTCCTAGGCAAATTTTTTCACTGGATAAATAAATCTCTAATTCCGTATGCTTTATTAAAAATATATGGTTAAAGTTCTCTCTGTAGCCATTTTTTCGGTGGAGAAATATAGTTGCTGGACTAATTCAGAATTTATAAGCTATAGATTAAAAAGATACTAATTTCATTCAAAAGACAGAAATTTCCTTCAAAACATTTCTAATAAGACAGATTTCTGTAACTGAAAAGCTACCATATATTTAACCTGTCTGGCAACTAGGACAACAATTCAATTATAAGATGTAAGCAACAAAAAATGTTTTAATTATTGGTAAATTCATGACACAAAGAATATTCAAAGATACATTTCCAGGAAAGACATGTCTTGAAAAAGGAGAGAGGATATATTTTGGCTCTAAACCACTGCCCACATCAGTGGCAGGTTCTATAAACACTGAATAGAGTCTCAGAATCTAGAGCAATAGCAGTTTCACAAAATAATTCCCACAAGTGTCATCACTGATTCAACTAAAGAGGCATGAATAATAGTGAGAAACTTCATGTAAACTCAGATCTTCCAGTCAGCTGAGAGGTTTCATGAATTTTAATTATCATGATATTACCATTAGGACTTCCCTCTTGGTGTGTAAAGTTTTTTCTCATTGGCTTATAAAAGGCCTAGCAAAGCTGGCAAGAGTATATTACATAAATCACCTAACCTGCAGTCTTCTGAAGGATAAAGCAGTGAATCCCTCACTGAGCTGGCCTTTGCTACGACTTGGGTGCAGAGAGCTACRGCTCTGTTGCTCGTAACGCTATGCACGTAAGCTATCTGAAGAATAGTCTCCGTATCTGCTGACCCTCAATGTATTTGCACAGGGAAACAGGCAGAGGTGGGGTGGACAAAAGTTTCAACAGTTTCTTAGGCTTCCTGCTTTGTTTTTCCATTTAAAAACTTGTGCTTTTTACTCCAAAACCACTCATTTCACTTCAAYGTAAGTAACCTGAATATCTGTACATAATCCATATTAAGTAAATGTGGATTCCCTCCCWCCTCTTTCTAAGACACTCCCACATCTTTCTAAGATCCATAGTGTTATACTCCTATTGGATGTTTCACTTGGATTTCAAAGTGACACTTCCCTATGTCTTTCAGTGCTCAATCACAGGCTGCAGTCATTTTAGCCTGAAACAATCATCATTTTCATTTTCAGAGATAGACTCCTGTGACAAACCCTTGCAGGAAAACTATTCAGGAGCTCAAGTAACCTCAGAATGCTGTGGCTTATTGGGCCAGGCTAGACTTATCTGAGCTTACATAAAATGCCTGCTCTGGTGGCTAAACCAGCTCTCTGCTCACAATGCTAATCCAAGGTGTTTGTATCTGAAAAGTGGATGGKCTGATGAGCAAACCAACTTACTTAATAGGCTGTTATCTGTGACAATTTGTTTCAGTAAGAGACTCCTTTTGTCAGATCTTTCTCGGTCATAAGAAAATACTGCACACAAAACACAAATAATGAAAGCCTCTTGTACAAAATGAGACAAAAAAGTAATTAAAAAGAAAACACAATATCTGCAAGTAACAAATGAATGCTTCACACCTAAATGACAACAGTAGCATTTCTCCAATTTGTCTGTATGTTACTGCACATTCATTTTCAAGAGTGTGAAATTGCAACTGGAACACTGTGCCTGAGGGAAACTGAAATGACTCTTGAGGGTAAGATAACAACCTGTCTGCAATTTAAGCTCATTTTATGTCATTTTCTTCACTAGAACTTGCTGCAATTTGTATTCTAAGGAGTGTCATTCTGCTGTTACTAAACAATACAGCAATGTTTAATAAATGCCTTACTCTAAGGACTTTCTTGTCTGGGACACAAATGGGGTTCTTAGTTCCAGAGTTGGCCTGAACAATTTGCTAGGGTTAGGGTTAGGGTTAGGGTTAGGGTTAGGGCTGGGAGAGAGAGAAAGCCTAGAGGCATCAGGAGTGGGTCTGAAAAGTGAATGCCTAAGGAAGGTGTGTGCTGCCAAGAGACCTGTCCCGTGAGAGTCTCATCTGGGACGGAAATGAGGATCTTAGTCCCAGAGTTCGCCTCAAAAATTTTGTAGTTTTAAGAACAGGATTTTTTTTACTGTGGCCCTAAGAAGTATATGCATGTTAATATTATGTTACTTTTGTAACATATCAAAAATGAATGTTAAAGCTGTTAAGTGCAAAGGGAAGAACTCTCTCTCTGTTACATCCATGGCCTGAATCATACTATAGAGATACTCCCGGTGTGACCCCTCAATATCCATTAGGGTCTGCAGAGTCTGTTGGCACCAGCATATTTATGCAACCGCTTTATGTGACTAGATACAATCCTCACTGCCTGAAGATGGTTTTCACAGAGATGGTTTGGATCACAAAGGTGGTTTCAGCCTTCGGTTTTGGCTTTGTGTACATGCTACTTCATCAGAGCTGAAAATGTGGCTCACAGTATTTGCAGAACTCTTTTTTTCAATATTGTAAGCACAAATCTACTTATTAGCTTAAATCAGGAAAAAAACCAAATATGCGTAATAGCTTGTTGTTATTTTGCAATCATAATTCTCCACAGCTAGCACTCCCAAAGTAGTTGGAATGACCAGTTATCCTAACCCAGATAACTGGCTAAAGCACAACTTTTGATAGAATAATTAATGTACAGTGGCCCAAACTGTGATACCATTAAATATTAGGTTAGGGAAAACAAATCTCAATCAAAGATTTGAAAACTAAATGAGATCAACATTTCAACAAAAAATTCAACAGAAGCAAATGCAGTCTTGCTTCTGGTGTGGGATAACACCATGCAACAGTACAACCTGGTGGACGACTGTCTGAGAAGCAGCTTTGCAGAAATAGACCCAGAGGTCCTAAYGGACAAGTTGAGCACAAGTCAGCAGTGTTTTCCTTGCAGCAAAACAGGCCAACGGCATTCTGGACTGCATTAGCAAGAGCGCAGTCAGCAGGCCCAAGGAAGGGATCCTTCCTCTTTATCTGGCAYGTGCAAAACTCTTTCTGGTGTACTGTGTCCGGTTTTTGACTCCCCTATACAAGAAAGACATTGACATACYGSAGTGAGTTCAGTGAAGAGCCACCAAGATGGGGAGGGACTGAAGCAYGTGACATATGAGGAAAGGCTTARGGAGTGSGGCCTGTTCAGTCTGGAGAAGAGAAGGCTTGTGGGGCAGCTCATTGGTATGACAGGATAAAGAGATAACAGAATGAGACTCTTTTCAGAGGTATACAGAGATAGATCAAGAGGCAATGGATACAAGCAGGAACATGAAAAATTCCCACAGGTATATTTTTATCATGAAGGTGGTCAAATATTGGAGCAGGTTACCCAGACAGGCTGTGGAATTCCCATCCTTGGAGGTGTTCATGACATGACTGGACATAGCCCTGAGCAACCTGCTTTGGGACTAGAGGACCTCCAGATGTCCATTCTTGTAGAGAATTGGCTGCCTGAGCATGGATATTAGGCCGTGCAAATGAGCAACCCTGACTTGCTGATATGGAGTAACCTTGGAGACACCTTGAAGGACAAGTAATGAGGGAGTAAGAATGAATGCTRTGTAAAAACAGGATGAAGGGGTTGGCGAGACGGGACAGTGAATAKGTGGATAGCCAATAGCACAGAGYTTTGYRGCGTGAACTATAGTAGTAAGCCAATTAGATATAGCCAGCWGGATGCTTGRGYGTGTGAACAGCATACGATGGTATATAAGCAGGTTAAGTTGCTGAAATAAACGGATCATATTGCTAGCTCATATTGGGTCGTCTTATGATTCCGCAAGCCCRCCTCCGACACATTCTAACCTAAATTACTCTGTGATCATGGAAATTTTATCACCTCCAACTCTCAATTTCTCAAAGTGAGGGCTATGAACCTCTCTTTGGGGGGAACTGTAAATAAGTCTCATTACAGATCCACCAAGAACAGCATCAGTGTATATGAAGAAGAAAGGTCAAAAATTCATCTAATCTTTTGAAAAAGTAATTGTGATTTAAAGTTGGGGTTAGAGGTTTGTAAAAAAAYAGATGTTACAGAAAAGCTGGTAATGAAAAATGCATCTGTATTCAGTGCTCAAGAGTCAATTCAGTTTGTATTAAGGTTAAATTAATAGAATAAATAAAACCAGATCTTTAAAATTTTGCACATTAGGAGACCAAATGTTGAGAAACTAAGGGAAGTAGTCTGGAAAGTTAGTTATGTCATGGGGGTTTGGGTCTAAATATATTTGAGGCCTGGAATACAAGTCAAATATAAGTTAGCAAGAATCCTTTCCTACAGTATCTGTGCCAGGAATACAAGTAAATATKTTTTTAAAAATTTCAAACAGCTTTAAACAATGATAAGAAGAAAATATCTGATGAAGTCTATATATTTCTGTTGCTCCAAAGAGCAGCTGTTTTAGCTATATTCTTAAACTACACTGTATGGGTTCAAACATGGGAAAAGTAAAAAAAAGAGCAAGATCAGTGGATTTATATTTGTTCTTAAAAATTGTCTAAAACTGTCTTTAAATGGAGAGTGTATTGATTTTTTTTCTGACCTCTGCTGGGGCTAAGGCAGGACTTTTGCTTCACTGCAGCAGGGATTGACTTAAGTTGTTTCTCAAGGTAGATTTCAAGTTTTTAAATCTATGGGTTGCTCAATAATTATAGCTTCAGTCCTGAAAAAATATATAATTGTCCATTATTCGGTAGGAACATTCAAGTATTCATTATGCACGTGCTTCTAAGTGTTTTCACAATGACAGCCTATGCCAAAGTCAGTTAAGTGTAGGGCTCCAAAGTGGTTGGGAAATTCTATAGGATAAACAAGCAGAGGAGGTTTCTTAGGTGAAGGTGCAACTTTTGGATGTCAGACATGGTCAGAAGCATTGTTGTGATATATTTAACCTTGGGAACAAACAGAAGAGTTGATGTAACATATAATTATTAAAGAAAACATTGACACAATGAAACCTCTAACTTTAATGCCYATCTACACAATATTGACATCCATCCTGAGGAATACAGGGTTTTTATTTATGAATTTTATGAATTCCTTTATTCTGTAGTCTTTCTATTTTGACCACATTGTCATTGTCAGCAATAAATTTCATACCTGCCATCACAAGTATTTTGTTGATGCTGTTGCACATCACAAGTTTCAAAATAGTGGTTATTTCAGTTGAAAAACTGCACAGTGTGTACATGTTTCTTGGGGCAAAATTAAGCTGCCTAAATACAAGCATCTCATTTGAGATGCTCATGTATACCTGAAACATTCAAATGGCAATTATAACTTAGGTCCTATAGGAGACTTATGCTCTTTCAGAGTGTTAGTTGGGTGGCAGGTAGGATACCCTTTGTCATCTCAGATGATACTAGATGCCTAGTTTTAGATAAACAAATCCAATCCTTATTCTCTACAAACCTTATGGAGGCTGTCAGAGAAACGCTAAATCTTCAGGATATCATGTTTATTAACGTGSTATGTTTTGCTTTTGTATGTATTCAAGAGCTTCAGAGTACTTTGCTAATATTTCTATGCTGAGATTCACAGCAGCACTTCAGTAGTTATTACAGCTATACTATGGGAGAGCCAAGATTCAAGAAGACTGAGAGTCACATTCAGCTTTCCCAAATTCTATTTGAATCTTTTTGTCCAGGATTTTCCACTAGAAAGGCCTATAGCTAGCTAATCAAACCACTATCACTTAGGTCACAATTCAGATGGCTTGAGTTTGGATTTACATAGCTTCCTGCAAGATACAGTCATAGTGGGGAACTTGTCCTTGTTGATTTTTAGAAGACAAACTGGAGAAAAAAGGACTCTGCAGACATGAGCTTGCCTTCAAACACATAGGATTGTATCAGAGATTATGCTGTTTCAGGGAATAGTATATTGTGGTGGTAACTGAAGGAGCTCCTTAGCAGGATGGAGAGAATCATCACAAGCTGGCCAGGGGAACTTGCCTGTCTTCATAACTATTATTCATTAGATAATTAAATAGATGGAAATGGGCTGTGGGAATCCTTATTTGGATTTAAATAGATTCAGTTGCTTAACRTTTTGTATAGATGCCTAGACTTGGAGGTTTAAAGAAAGTTATTAGAAAAACATTTTATTAACTAACTCAAGACATTGGATTCATTCTCTTCATCCAGTTTTGTTAGGTACTGCCATTTCATTAGTAAGTTTATATAATCATGCTCCAATATATCAAATTAACAAACACAAGATACATTCAGCTAGGTTTATTACTACGACTCAAACACACAAGCCAAAGACAGGACTTAAGAGAACAATGAGGGTGAACATTTACTTAGGTAGGAKGGAGTGGGGAAAAGAAAAGAAAATTCAAGACTACCTGCTAATGTGGACATGATCTGATCTCCAATAGAGTCTAGAGAAATTAGAAGGCAAATGTGAAGAAAGCAAGAAAAAAAAATGAGGCTTTGACACATGAGAAGAGAGGATCAAGGAAGAGATCTTGATCCCAAGAGATTGGATCCAGTGGCTGACCAATGGGCTGGGTGCCAGCCACTTCTGGACTCTGATCTTAGATTTGTCATTGACTCACCATGCAGCCGCAAACAAATGACTCTACCTTTCCATCTCAGTTTCTCATAAGCAGGGTGATATTTATCTACCAGTCTCACAGAGCATTACAAAGATTAATTAATATATGTTTGGAAAACATTTTGAAGATGAAAGGCCGAATTTACAACAAAGCCTAGGAGGGCATCTAGTTGACTTGCATGCGTGGCTGTTTATCAGCTGAAGTTAACCATAAGCTCAACTGATTGCTGGACTGTAAATGGTGTTGGAATGGACAGTCTTTTATAGCATGGCTACACATACACCTAATACATCTTTTTAAATACAAAAAATAGCTGGTAAGTTATAAAAGAGTGCCAAATACATATAGAATGAATAACTCGCTGGGACCTAGGACGTAGGAGCTTAGCATGGAAGTGTGCATTATTAGTCAATCATAAAGAAAACTAGGATTTTTTCAGCCCATTTTCAAACCAGAAAGTACAAGAATAAGCAATACCTAGGCACCTAGGACCATTTTTAAGATCTACTTTTGATCGGTGTCTTAGCATCATAGCACATTGCTGATGCCTGGTGTTCATTAGAATTTTATATTATTAAAATACAAAAGATTCACTAGTAACCATAAGATGCCTTTATTGCTTCCTCTAATGTCAAAAGCCTAATACAGCTTAGGCAGCTCTGTGCTTATCTAGTCAGAACTGGACCAGTATTCTAGACTAGTTAAATTCTGATTACATACTTTCCCTAATGATTCCTCTATTCGAGGCTAAGGTTATTCAGGAAAACAAAACAGTGTTAGCTAGGCCATTTTCATCCTATGGCTGCCTTAAGTCAATTATAATTTCTGTCAGCTTCATAAGCCTGTCCTTTCTAGGAGTCTATTTAACAGTTTTGTGTATCAGGCTTTACATATGCAACTATCTATGAAATCAAACAACTTGACCTAATTTGGTAACACTGAATAAGAGAAGAAAACTCAATTAAGAAAATCCATCCATAAGTCAAATGTGTTCATAAACTATTCAAATTCTTTAAAAAATATTTTTGAATAGTATATGAACAGTTTGTTGCCAATTAATATTTGCTGTGTTTGGTCAGGTAATGCCACTCAGCTAGTAAGTTATTATCATCTAATACAACAAAACAAAAGAAGACAATGTGTATTAATACATGAAATACCAGATGTCATACTAATCAAATGATTCTTGATCCACTTCTGCTTCTCCTATAACTGTTAAGCAGTGAGGAAACTATTTTTTTTCAACCTGACCAGAAAGGAGAACTGTTGCAAGACTAAAATTAAATGCTTAGACAAAATTTGCTTTAATAACCTAATACTTTTTCAGTTTTTGGCAACTGTGTAAAATAATTTACCATCTCTGCAAAGTAGGAAACATGGAAGTGTGCATTATTAGACAATCATAAAGAAAACTGGGATTTTTCAGCCCATTTTCAAACAGAAAGAACAAGAATAAGCAATATCAAGTATGCTCACAAATTGTCTTAAAGAAAATTGCAAGTTGCAACAATTTTGAATTTTTCTTTTTCTTAAATAATAATCTTCTAAGAAACTGTACTAATATTTTATTTAACAAAACAAAATAAGTTACTCTGAAACAAAACATGGACTGTATCTCTGAATGATAGCACACAGTCATTAGTTTGAGAACACCATGTATAATATTGCTCAGGAAGTTGTAAAAAGTGACATTACATCTGAATATTCCCATTTGAATATGAAAAGAAATAATGCTTTTTGCTAGCTTGAGTGTCTTAATCGAACATTAGACTGGGACAGTATTGATTCCCTCTCCTTAATATTACYAGAATGGAAAGGTATAGCAGCTTGCTAATTAGCAGCTTCGGATTCATCCAGTCTTTCTCACAGATACATGGTGCACCTGTACTGCAGTCACTAACACCAGGCTAGTTAGGGCAGCACTGAGACTGGTGGAAGCTACAAAGCTTGTCTAGAAAGTAGGYATGTGCTCAGATGGTTAGTCCATGTCAAGCTTCACTCTGCACATGTAGAGCTGATCCTGAACTCATCCTGCACATGCTATGAACTCCAATATCATGTCCAAATGTGATCGATATCGTATCACATTTTCCTTGATGCCTTATCAGCAGCTTGACGCTTCTAGAGTGACAATCCACTGGTCAGAGACTAGCTTTGGTTCTACCACAAGTCTTTCGTGCATTCCTAAACAAATGCATATCTTGCCTTAGTTTCCTGTGCTGTGAAAAAGAGAGATTTTTTGAAGCCTTTTAAAATTTGTGGATGAATAGTGCCCTGCACAGCAAATTCATACTACTGCCATATATAGTCATGTTTAGTTTTGTATCATCCAATTTCTACATCTATAAATTGGGAATTATTATTTGTGTTATAATTAATGGGTTACTAATAGGTTAAATTCATGAATGTTGGTCAACTATTTTGAGCCTGAAAAGAAAGGCAGCATTCCAAGAATACTATTATTAGTTTCACTGCATGCATACTGTATGAAGCTTAAATCTACAGAGAGGCCACCGAGCAGAAGGAGACAGGGAACAGTGATGTTATTGTACCCAGAGTGATACCACAACAATGGCCATTTTAAGCTGGTGACACTGCATTAACTGAATGGAACAACAGCTGAGGCTTAGCACCCAGTACTCTATTAGTTGTGACATTATAAATCAGGGAGATCATAAAAATGAGGTCAGGTTTCTGGGCTAATTCTCTTGTCCACTTGGCATATTAGCACTTAATGGAACCTCTTTTAATTAAGGGTCAGATTAGGTTTTCAGAACTGTTTGGCTATTTGTTAATAATTGTTTGCCTACAACAAATCTATAGTTCACTTTACAAATCTACTGTGCTACAAATGAGAAATTCAAAATTACTAAAACTCAGCTAAGCCTCTCCTTCAGTGGTACCAGGCAGGTTCCTCTGGAGCAGGTGCTAACTGATGCTAAGCACTTTTAAAAATCCCAGTGGAAACAGTGGGCAGGTTGCAGGATTCACATGTCATGATTTGTTCTTTGGGAGGAAAAGTCACACTGTTAACACTTAAAACATACTGGTTTTATACTGTCCACAGTACAGAGTGCTCCTCAAAGCACAAAGCGGTTGGACAAATCTAAGGATCCAGGATACTGCTATACTTATCCTAAGCTCCTTGTTTAGTAATACCAGATACCTCGGTAACTCCACCGCCGTTACATATATAATAACTAACAGCACTAAACATGTCCCATTATAAATTGCAGACTATAGCTAATACTCAGTGTGTCTAACCTTAGTACAGTTTTCCTAAGTAAAAAAGTTCTTCATATAGTTAGTGGGGAGGTGCTGAAGTTTAGACTGACATCACCTTCCTTGAAGGTCTTCAAAGCCTTCCCTCCMCTGATGGTAAGTAATGAAGGCACTTTCTTTGGCAGGATTAGTTCACTGGATGCCTAAATAAGGTAAACCAGATTATACTGCACATCTTCCCCAGAACGTTTGTTACATGCTTTCTGATGTGAAACAGTGTTTTGTTGGCCAAACTGCACTACAATTGTGGGATGAAATTCAGCAGTTATAGAAATAACTGTGCAGCAAAAGAGCAAGAAATGCATACCTACTGAAGGGAGTAAGAAGAGAGGAATGAAGTTAGTTAATACAGGCAAAATCTAAAATGCAAACTATGATTTATTTCTTATAGCTGTAACAGAAAAAACGAGCTTTAAAGAAGGGTAGAGTAAGAGGATGGGAAGTGGCTTGAATGGCCAGGTCAAAAAGGTTATCATATGGAAAATAGTGTGATAAAAGCACAAAAAGTGAGAAAACAGGTTAACATACAGTACTATTATCAAAATGAAAGAGGTAAGGAAATTCAGCAGCAAAGCACACTTTTGGAACTAAGGAAAGACTTCCTGCAAGTACAATGAATATGTTACACACTGTCCTTGCCCCCTCTGGTCCCCAGTATAACTGTGGAAATCAAATAGATATTCTGTTGCAGCCTTAGGGAGAACTGGTCAGCAGTCTTTGAGTGGAGTCTGGACAGATCAGTAGATGCAGAAAGTGGGTTTTAGGTAGTATCCCATACAGATGCAGGTGTGGGATGACATGAGCAGTCTAACTGGAAAGAAAGGCAAGCAATGCAAGAAGAATGTTGCAGGTAAATATCAGGCCAGGTTGCAGCAGTTTTACGGGCCTTGTAAGATGCTAGATACCTGCAAGCTTTCCTTGAACTCACAGATTCAGATAATAGGAAGATTCAAGTTGGAAGGAACCCACCTCAAGAGGTGTCTTGTCAAACTTCCYGCTCAAAGCGGGACCAGCTATGAGACTAGACCAAGTTACTCAGTTTTATCCAGTCAGGTCTTGAAAACCTCCAAGGATGGGGACTGCACAATCTCCTTGTACAACCTGTTCCACTGCTTGACTGTCCTCATCTACGTCATCTTTTACCTCATCTGAGATATGAATCAATGCTTCCAGTTGCCAGATATCTCCTGCTTCATTCTCATTCATATTGGCAGCCTGTGATTGCTTTTACTGTGCTAATGAGGCATAACTAGCTGAAATTATTTTTTGTAGAGTTCATATATTATGAGCTGTAGCAATGCGATCAGAATAAAAGAGAAGCAAAATGATGCTGCATTATAAACTCAATATTAAAAAAMCAAAAACATTGTTCATCAGATTGTAAATGAACACTTTTGCAGTGGCCATATTTAAATTCCATAGACTAAAAGACACTAGTGGAGTAATCTTAGGAGTTCCCACTTGGCTCCAGTACAAGTTGAAAATATTTTCACTGTCATCAGAACTAAGACTTTTGTCCACAAGGATATTTTATAGAAGGAAGAGAAGCAGCTGTGCAAGCATTCCTGCCAAAATAATCAACAAACCAATAACTAACAGCAACCAAAGTAAGTGACTGTTTATTTTGCACCCTGAAAACCGCAGGGAGTTAAAGTGAGAGCAGCAGCCTTGGAAGTAGTAGTTAGAGAAAGGATCCAAGTTAGCACAGGCTGGCAAGATATTCCATGATACACATTTCTATTCATTCCTGAGGTATGTGTATACACTTTCTGAGACAGCAGCCAGAATGCTCCTCACCTCACAGAATTAAAAATCAACAATGTCATTCGTGTCCCAGACAAAATAATGAGAAATGTTTTTTTCCTCGCACCTATGCAATGAGGAGTGGCAGCRTGATCTTTTATCAATTCTTTATTTGCAGGAAAGCAGCTTCATGGATACAGCTTCTGCATAGTAAAAGCCTTTCATAATAAATACTAAACCTGGCTGGGTAATCCAGGAAATTTCCTCAAGTTAATAATCCTTGATGCTTGGAGATGGCTTTTATGCATAAACCTGTAGAGACTGCAGTCTGCTCAAGGACAGAATGTAGGCCCAATTATTTCTCCATCTTACCTCCTCAGGCAAAACGCAAAGTTTTCAATCAGGATGTTGCAGCTGTTCTACTGTGAGCAGCAGTACTATGCAATAATTTAAGCCAGGAAATAGAGATTACTTCATACCGATGCAGAGCTGGATGATGATTTTTAAAACTTCTCAGAAGTGAAGTTTTATTTCACAGTAAAACAATCAGTAAACAAATACATGAAGCAACAGGACCAAAGTCAAGCAGGAAGTCTTCCTGATATCTTTAAAATAAGGACTAAACACAGTTTAACATAAAATGACAGTAACACAAGGAAGAAACAAAAATATCCTCATCCTAGTCAACTCAGTCATTAAGCTTACCAGCAATATTTAGCCCACTATTTAATCATACACAGGCTGTTCCAGAAGCAGTAAGAATGATTTGATTCAAACATACACTGCATTCTTTCTGATGAGAAACAATCTATTAAGAATTACAGAAGGAAATGCTGCATCATTTTTCAATGCATAAGGTAAGTACTATTTCAAGATGACTGCCTATTCTGTTAATCAGAAATTGAGAGATGTGATAAACCCCTGCTATATAGTAAGGTCTTATTTTTAAAGAACAACTAGTTAGAAGGTCTTTAAAAATGGATACTAACACCKAAGCGGAAGTCCCTTTTAATGTCTCTTTTAATAAAAACTGTAGCAAATGCTTCAGGAAAAATGAAAAATAATAAAAAAAMMCTGATGTTCAAATGCAAAGAACTTCAGTTGAATCCTGTTATTTTTAATCAGTCTAGTTAGCATACTAGAACTCAAAACTGATTATAACCACCATATATTAGCATTGCCAACTGACGATCTTTTTCGTGCAAAAAGACAAATCAGGTCTTTCACACTGGCATTTGTGAAACTGTTTTATTTCTATTACTTAACAGCCAGCAGAAGTTAGATATGGCACAAGACACTGTTTAGGGCTGTCATAGTCTCCAATTTCCTGCTGTTGCTGTCTTCTTAAAAGGAACATTTGATGCTGGAGCATAAGATCTTTCACATTTGATCCAAGTATCTGACATTCTGATTTCTGCTCTGACCAACAGTCAGTGSTATAGGAGCAGATGGAAGATTTCAGTAGCGCCAGATGTGCAATTTAGTGTTGTATTTGCACACATCTGTGCCGAAGGAGACAAAATGATTCCTTCCTGACACCTGTGAATGATGTGCTTATACCTTGAAGGATGAGATTTGGATCTCCTTATTCTACTGTACACTATGACMAAAAATGCTAGCATTTATAAAATTAGAGTCTATTAAAAAAAAAGTAGCTTTTTTAAACTGACACTTTCTGTGGCATTACTTTTTTCCCACTAACTGTGTGCAACCTAAATATGATCAGTTTTTCAAACATTACATCTCCACCAACCATTGGTCCTTTTTCTGTAACAAGATTAAATTAAAAACAGGCAATAATCCTTGTAATTCTGGATTTCTCATTCAATTATTCTTCCAGTTCTTACTAACACAATTTTAAATCAATTCTCCCACACATCAACCACATAGTACCAATGAGGAAGTAGATCAGAAACATAACTAATGTCAACACTGTTAACTATCTTGCCAATTATCTAGCAAGTATTTCCTCATTGTTGTTTCGCTTTGTGTTTATGCAGAATGGAAGGCACAACCTGTTATTAGAAGCTCTGCTGGGAAGAGGCTGCACATTACAAATCCTCTCCCTCCACCACTCCCCCAAACATTTTCCCACCTACACACAAGTGGAGAAAATCTTTACTACCAATATCCTTAACTTTCTCCTCAGCATCAAAATATGAAACACTCTCACAGCTTTGCAAGGGCTAGAAGCCAAATCATCCACTATTGTCAAATCTTCWGCTTTCTTCACCAGTGACTGCGTGATACAGCTACGTGCTCCACCTTGTCAAATAAAAAGTACATTCAGTTTTGAAAATCTAAAAACAGCTTGAATAAAATTGAATGCATTATCAACATCAATAGTAAGAGATTCTGCATGGTACTGGAATYGAGTCTTGCCTGAAAGAAGACAGTGAACTGCAGTGATCTTAGATGCATATTTAGATCTGATTCATTACATGTGATGTGGAAACTGCCTTCTTTTCTGTTTCATTTCTATTACTGTTTTAATTTATTTCAGTTTGGGTTTTAATGACTTGTGTACACTTTACAAAACTATTGAGTTATTCATGAGGATTTAAAAATTCTTTTCAAAAGAGGATCTGACATCTTCAGAGGTCATCAAGTCTGAGAGAAAACTTTATCAGTGCACAGCAGTCTAGAAGTGGACTAAGAGTAGCATTTATTAAGGTATTAAACTGTTTAGAATTCTTCCAGTTCTCCTTAGGTTTTTCTAAGGAGTTTAGTATCACTTGACTTTCTTCTTTAACATCTAATTCTTTAATATTTTAAACAATGTTAGTCCACTAAAAAGGCAAGCTTTTTCTCATATGTAACTTCCAGATTTTTATCCTAGGAACAGCTATTCATTGTAACACTTCTTATCACTTAGATCTTTCATTCTGAAATGAGTTTCTCATTTGACCTTGTCACCTACACAGAGCACCAATTCATCCAATGGATTCCACTACCCATACAATTATTTTCCAAACAGCTTGCATTAGTTATGCTGTTTATGCATAACATATCAACAGAATACTAGCAAGTCCAAATTTCATTCCTAAACCAGTATGGGTCTCAACACAAGAGCTTGTTCAAACTTGTAAGCACCTTTCTACAGATTCTCTGTATACCTGAAAACTCACAAGAATCCAGAACAGTTTAAGTAGGGAAGCTATTTTACAAACAAAAACAACACCTGTACTGCATAATCATCTCTGTTCTGGTTTCTAGAGAGTCTCTTAATCTCTTCTTAATGTATGATTTTAATACACAGTTCTCAACCTCCAAACTGTTTTCCATAATTAGCCCTTGCTAATTCATCTCTTGCCCATGTTTTACACTATTATTTGATTTTTACTAATGATTCTTAAGATATACAATTATTTTAAGGAAAACGAAAGCACCCGAAGCAAAACTAGCTCCTGGTTTCTTTTTTGATGCTTTGCCACAGAATTAGAGGACAGCCAAGCTTATTTGGATACAAAGAAAACAGTTTACTGAGATGCTCTTCTGCATATATATTCAATATTCTATCTTTCTCTACTTCACTCTCTCCTAGGAATTACATTAACTTGGAATTTATTTATTTTTTTTTTTTAACTACAGAGTCCTTTTTTGAGTCCGTATATACATATGTGTATACATTTATCTTTATAGTAATGAGATATATATTTCCAAAAGCTCTGCTAAAAGTAATGGGAATCCTCCAGCAGAAAGGCTTTCAAGACTGTGTTCTTTTTAATCCCAATATGAAGGATACATTCACCCAAATAGTTCTTTACCAGCTAAAGATTCAAATTACTTACAAAGAGAAAGGCAGCAAAATTTGGATTTGAGGACTTCTATTCATTTAAGCAAATGAGATGCAAATCATAAATATAACTTTATATATAAATATTATAAAATACTTTTTATAATATTTATGTTATAGTATTTCTATATATAGTAATTATAAAATTATAATTATTTTTGCTACACTTAAAAATATCAAATGTGATTGCAAGTTAAAAATAAATCCATTTTCCTAATACATGAGAACAAAAAAACCTCTTTATTTTAAAATTTCTGGTGTGAATGAAACTGTCCAATATTCCACTAAGATCTTGAGCTTTTAATAACTAGTGATCTAAAACATCAAGGCTGCAAAGAGTCCCCTGCCAAACCAAACTTACGATTCTGGCAGTTGTTTTTCTAGTTTAAATTAAATTATCTGAAACCATTTGTACACCGTCCTTCACTCCTTCCCMAAAAAGTCGATAAAACATCTGTGATTTCAATTTCTGATTAGAGTCTGAAATATTTCTCTGGTAGGAATTGTCCAAACTTTGTGCATAAGCAAACTGAAGTCAGTGGACCTGGCCCACAGTTGACAACATGAAAATATTGCAGTAAAATAAAACACTACATCATCATGTATAATCTAAAATTTCAAATTGTAAATGGCCTAATTTTGGACATGAATTGCTTGGTAAGAGCACGTTGAATAAATTGATTACTGAAACTAAATAAGCAAAATTGACTTATCTGAATTCCTTTCCCCAAATACAATTCCTATAAATGGAAAATTTCTACTAAATTATTTTGAATGCCTTGACTATGTGCGTCCTATATAAGCCTGGGTTCATTATATCCATTTGAACTCTAATCCTATCCTCTGCACATACTGATTCCTACATAAGGATTTGAGTCTAAGTACTGTCTTCCGTGAAAGCTATTGCTTCATCTTGTCCTTCCTATTTAAGTCTCTAGTGATCCAAGCAAATCCCTGAGACAGGACATTCATCTTAGTAATATCACACTCATATTGTCTGCAATAAGGCATTATACCAAAAATTTCTGGTCACAAAAACTATGTTCCTTTTCAAATACAGGCATTCAAAACTCTATGACACTTCAGAAAGTGTTAATTCTAATGTTCTGGACAAAATCTGTTTCAGAGATGACGTTGTTCACTTAAATTATCTATATTTAATTTTTTTCCCCAAATAAAAAGGCTTTATGTGCATTACAACATGAGACATAAAATATCCAGCCACTTTCATGAAAGTAATGAAGATGAAAGAACATGCTCATCAGAGGCTTTTGATGTTTATTTGTGAGACATGAAAATCTAAGTAAATCCAGTTCCAGCAAGACTGGAAAACTAGCTTAAGCATGTCTCCTGCAGAAGCCTCAAAGGAGAAATCACAGCTCTGGATAGCCAAACAGCAGTCACGCACACAGTGTTAGCTCTTCTATTACAAAAATAAAGGTATAGACTAAAAGAGGGAGCATACAGTGTACAAGAGGTTTTTTAAGCATTTGGTTCAAAGTATTCAAGGCAAAGTCTCCTAGAAACACTCAGTGTAAAGATACAGTAAACGAGTGCAAGTACATGCCCAATAACTGAATGGGACAGTCTTCATTTCTCATCCTAAAAATGTTTAAACCATTCCGTGTACTGTTAAGGAGCTGCTGCACTCCAGTCCAGAAGTGGTTACATATCAGCAGCAGATGATCCATGTAAGATTGTATTTAATGGACTTATTTAATGGAAGATTGAAAAGAGATGTTGATTAAATATTTCAGAGAAAAGCTAAGTAAACTGCAAAAGGAAGAAAAAAATATGATCATCTGATTTTTAAAATGATCGTGATTTTCTTCTAGCTAATGTAATTTTTAATCAAATATTTTGATGTAATTTCTGCAGTAACTGCTTACTAATCAAGTAAATCTGATAGTTACAAGTCTGGCTACTTTCTTTTTGTTTATTTTAAAGAGAGGATTTTTCAGAAAGTATTTGTCAAACCTGTATGTTCTGCTGGTTAATTGTGTTGAATGCAGTATAACTTCTTTAATAATTGTGACAAACTTTTCACCTCAAGTCTATTTACCAATAAGTCAGGCACACCTATGATACTGCTATTCAGGGTCTTGGGTGTGTTTGGTTTTTTACTGGGAATATACCTCAATAATTCTTGAAGGCTGACTGTCACTGCAAGTTTCAGAGAGAGAGCTTTTTCTTTTGAGATGTCAATATCTTAATCTTACTTTCTCCCTTCAAATACAGAACTRTCGTTTGAGTTTTGAACACCATCATTAAGAGGACTTTGATGTGACTTGCAGACTACAAAACACAAAGCTTGAAAAGGAAGCGGCACTGTCTTGTGCAATTCACTTGTCAATAGGCCAAGCACTGCTAAATTATGACGCTGCCTTTGACAGGAACAGTGAGAACATGGCAGATCAATTCACCATTGTCCCCTGTTTAACCTATGTTGTGTGGGCAAATTAAAATAGTCTCCAATACTTGGGAGATAAATTAATTATCATTTATTACTTACTGCATACTATAAATGTCATAATTACACACACTACTAGCATCTGTAAAGAGATTACTCTAACAGGACCTCTTTCCCAGATTGTTACTGAGGGAAAGTGTAGCTTTCTTTTTTTTTTTTTTTTACCACGCACTGGTGTTAGAAAATTTCCTAATCTAGTAAGTTCAATGAAGCAAAGAAACATTTATTTATGAAAAACTTCTCCCAAATGCTTAGCTGTCTACCTGCTACAACCAAGAAACAAGTTTCCAAGAGACGCACTTTCATTTTCTACTCTGAGAAAGTACACACCATCACCTCCTTTATCAATAAATAGCAAACAGTAGCAGATGAAAYCACCTCACCTTGTTAAAGAAAGTAGTATGCTTTCAATCTAGGAAAGATCCTAATCCAACTAGGTGTCTTAGAAAAAGCCTTGCCTTCACTCTTGCCTCAGAGAGCCTTGAAAAGATATTAGCTATTTCCCTTTCTCTTCAACACGCCCAGAACTGTTCTGTTTTGCCCAGGCTTATGCTCCAGACAGGTCCATTTTGTGTCTGAAGGAATGTACTTTATGGAACTGTAACCTATCTCAGCTGAAATGGCTGAGGCCAATTCTAGGAGACCTGCATACTAGAAGCAAGCTGCTACTCCATATCTTCAGCCCATCCTGCTCAGGCCTGCCTGCTCCTTTAAAGCAATATAATCTGTGTGTTGCATCTTCAAGAAAATGTCAGTAGTACATAATATTTCAAACAGAGTACTTACCGTCAGGAAGGCACTCCCAACAGGAAGTAGAAGCAAGCACATAATTATCTCTAATCTTCTCTAGGCTTCCTATTCCAACTTTGCATAAAACAAGCTACTGGTCAGGCTGACTCTCTTCTCAGAGTATATTTGGTGCAGTTCTCGTTTTCCTTCATTAGTAGGCAGAAATATCAGCACTGATCTGATTTTGAACCAAGATGCCCCAATCCARGCCAAAGCAAACATGGCATAGGTGAATCTGGTTCTAAGCTGCTCACACCCTTGCTCCTTAACAGCATCAGCAGAAGGGCTTCTAGCTACCAGGCTTACATCTTCCTTTTGTAAACAAAACGTTGCTGTTGTAGGATTGCGGACTTGATTTTTCAAGTCATCTGAAGATCCACAACTCAAAAGGTATACCTGGAAATCTGATCCCACATTCAAACTAGACAGTTACTGCAATAAACCCGTGTACTCATTATTCAAGGTTTATAACACTGCCAGTTTTAAAAAGCTTGAATGGCAGAAAAGGCAAAACAAAGTTTTTTGTTCTACTTTCTTAAGTACCACTACCATTAATGTGAACTTCTCAACCCTTTTTTAAATTCAAGCACRGAGCACAACAAGGTGTTCTGCACTGAGGCAGGAAAGATTATGAGAATGAAAGGTCAGACTGTTATCAGCTACAGTGACAGAAACTTGGAAAAAGGCCATTGTATTCATTAGAGTTATTTCAATTTTACACTGTAGACTAGAGAGGGGACTTGAAAAATACTGTTTTTAAATCCTCTGTTATTTAAACTGCCAGCTAAAAGACTATACTGAGAATACCTTTACAAACAAACTGCTTGGCATCACTCTTGGGTTTTAAGCAACTCAATCAAAACGTAAAAAGTATTGATAGGACCAGTGCTATGCAAATTCTCAGTTATTTTCACAACAGCCTGAAAATCTTCCATGTAAAGTGACAAAATTTTGCTTTCAATTAGAATAAGAGTTATATTCATCTGACCTAGGCAGAAGTTTTGTGCAAAGAAGAAATTCTCTGACTGCTTAAAAAAAATGTATCAACAATAAATATTGAAAAAAATTACTGTACTACAAGCTCATAGAAGTGCTTGGAGTTTTTGTTGTTTTCCAGTAGTAGGATTTTAAAGCAGAGTGACTAGAGGGTTTGTGCTACTTCTTATGCAATCATTAATCCAGATACTTAATCTAATGAAACACTACGATTTTACATAGATCCAGATCCCTGGGTTGTGTAAACTAACCTAACTCCCTTCAAATCCCAATCTCTCAATCAGATTAACAGAATGATTATCATAGGGCAAAGCTGATTGATTTTAGCAATTTGAATTTTCTTGGACTACCTTGGAATAAATTAATAAATTATTAAAATATAGATTCACAGTGATATTAACATAGAGATCATTGTTACATCCAAGTATTTCATCTCATGGATTCTGAAGTAACAAAGTCAGACTACAAAATCACCCGTGATTTAAATGGAAAATATTCCAAAAAAAGGCAAATAAACGTAAATGCAAACACCTCCTGACCATGCTCTCTGCCTTCTAGCCTTTTCTAGAGACATCTTTCACCTGTTTTATATCCATTCCAACTTTGACTAGCTCTGGACTACCTGGACAGCCTGCAGGGTTTCAGCTGCTCTCTTGTCGCCAACATTAGAGCTGCAATTGTCCTGGTATTGTTCAGTTGCAAGGACATTCAAGAGTGCTTCTTTTAAAGCACTACAAATTTCTTCAGATTACTATCATTTACAGTTGAATCCAGTAAATCATTTGAGCTCAAAATCCCAATAATGTCATCATGCGTTAGTATGTTACCAAGCATCAGTTTAGACACAGAATGGAATACATGTAGATTCTCAGCCCACAGCAAAGCATGACAACTCAGATACTTTCTGGCATCAGTAGTGACTGCTTGTTTTGTAACTGTTACATTGTTTGTTGAGTAATGTGTGTTATTGTGTGTATTTTTAAAGATTCTATATGTGGAAAAGATGGGAACTTTGAAAGATTCTTGAATACTACTGAATACTTACTTGTGTCCTTGACCAAGTTTGTATCAACATTTCCCTTTTAATAAAGGACAAAAACCCCACAGTGATATAGTATTCTAAAGTGCAAAACTCAGAAAACTCATACATACACAAAGCAGAACTTTGTCAGGAAATACTCTCAAATGAAATTTAATTTTACTTCTCTCGGTTACTTCTCAAGGCTGCTCTTTGCGAGATAAAATAGTTACTTACAAAGCCTTTGCTCAAAACTTTGCATACCTCTGCCCCTGCTGAGTACTTCCTTTTCTCTTACACTGACTTGTCTCTCCCCTGGAAACTGACCAAACTTTGAAAAGAACAGMTGAAAATTAACCTACTAAAAAAAGAAAACAGTTTTATGCTAGAAATAGTTTAGAGCACTGGAGCTGGCACAAGGGAAGTGCATACGCATAAGAATGCGTAGATTGATTTTAGATATGTTGTTAAACTACAGTTGCTAATTGCCAGCCAGATCAGCTTCTAACCTCACCATCTATTTCACAAAGACCAGTGCAAGGACATAGCAAACTGTGCGATCGCAGCAGCCCTGAGTATAGTTGATTTAAGATGTCATCGACCTGCACCTGAAACATAATGTGCAGACCTCTTCCCTTAGTTTTAAGGGAAGTCTTTCCCTTAGTTTTCCCTTAGTTTTTTTTCCCCTTGAGTTTTTTTTCCCCTTGAGTTTTAAACATAGCTACTCTTATTATGGGTAGGAATGTGAGTAATTTGCAGAGTAATCATGCGGTAGGAATCCATTCATTTTAAAGAAGGCTTGTCAAAAGCACATTCTATCTCAGTAGAAATATCTGTAATTTGCAGTAAGACCAGAACTTGAAAATAATGCTCACATTCAGTATTATGCTGTAAAATCATTATCGCTACTCTTACAAATTGATCAATGGAGCCTACTCAGGAACACTGTGATGAATTGTTGATTCATAAACATTAACTGTATCTAATATTGAACATGAGAAGGATCATCACTAGCAAAATTATACTTTTACTACTGGGTTACTTGATCATTAACCCAGTGACAGAGTGCTGGGAAGCACTCTGATTAAATGAGTTCCTTCACAGAATATGAGTGACAAATTAWGAAGTGCATTAATCAATAGCATCAAAATTGCTCTATGTGATCCAGGTATGTGTATTTTCTCATAGCATTTGAAGGACAACGCTCAGAACCCCTCCAACGCCAGTTTCAGTTCAGCTGGGTTTGGGCTGCCAGGTTTATACACTACACAGAAACCTGGATCAGCTGCCTAAACTGGCTCACCACACAGTCCCACCACAAGCAGCTACGTGGAAGTAAGGGTGGAAGCAGGAAAGTGCAGCTGAAGATAGAAGGAAGAACAAGACTGACCTTTTTTGAATCTATATCCTCAATTTCTTTTTCCATTGAAGGTAAACATAGCAATGTTAACAGAGTAATGTTTGCAATTTATTGTAATGTTAAATATTCTTAAACACAAATTGGCTTTTCTCATACCTCTACTAGGAGCGAGAATCCTTGTTCTCTCTATCCCACTGTCAAAAATTTCACTGGACTTCAGTAAGGCTGATGGACACCATCAAAATAAGGTGCAATCTTGCTCACAAGCTGAAAAAAAATTATCAGAATATGTAACACCTATCATTATGTGAGCCACAAACCATAAAACAAAAATAGTCAACATTCTTACTTCACTAACTAAAGTAACAAACATTTCAGATAATTTATCAAAATTTGGACAATGAGGTAGATTTGGACAGTGAGGTAAACTGCAAAAGGACTTGTGGGATTTTATGAGATTTCTATACAGCCAAGCTCTCAGTAGCTGTTTGTAAGTTTGGAATGGCTCTCCTGAGTCTTTAGAATGAGGTACAGTATTTGCAAAGAGAGAAAGGGATAAAATGAGAGAAAAAAATCCTGTAATATTCCTACATTAWTTTTTTTGATAACATCTTACCCAAATTCTCTAGATATTCATCAATAAATACATGATCTAGCTTCCTTGAAAATCAGCACAATCACCAACTTTGACTTGATTCCTGAGTGGTGTGTGTTACTTGATTTAGTTGCCCAGTTAGGAATGTAAGACTGGAAGAGACTACCTGGGATACTGAGTTCACTCAGCAGTTAGCTCAGGGATTAGAGTATACAATTCCTTTCATAACTAAATCACACTATCTCAAAAGAAAGAAATTTTTTCTTTATTTGTGCAATAGAATGATATTTCAGAACTTTCTTGTTATAATAATTTGGCTCCTTTTTTCATTTCTTAGCCTAAATTTATAATAGTGAATCATGTTTATATGTACTCTCATCCTACTGGTTGGACAGCTCTCTTCTCGCCTGCCGTATTTGTAAAGAAAGGAAGACAGATGCATCACTACAACATATAGAGAAGAGGCAGAGACATTTTACTACCATCATATTAAAGAGTAAACTATATAATCTTAGTATCTGTAATATTACATAATTCCTGTCTCCTCTGGAATATTTTTATGCAAATGTATGGGCTTACAAGGCTGTGAAAGGAAAGCACTCATCTATTTTTCTTCCTATCTTGTCAATGTAAACAGTTGCTTTTCTTGCAAGAGAGACATTACCTCACCATGAATGACAGGTGGGTCTTCAGATAGTTTGACTAATGAATTTGAATGAAAAATGTTTAGTGAATCCAGACCAAATTAAACTATTTCAGAGATATGTTACGGAAATGATCATCATTTTAAAAATCACTGCCATCTTTTCACATCATGTAAAAATCCCCTGCAAGCAAAATATTTATTTCTTAAAGTGTTTCTCTTCTTTTTTTTTTTTTACTTTCTCTGTTCTTCAACAAAAGGTTTCTAGAGTGCCAATGGATGCTGAGCTGTTTGCAACCCAACCTCCTACAACATCTCAAGTAAGCATCCTTATAAGATCAACCTTGTGTTTCTGTTACAGGTAATAAAAGAAACAATCACAAGGAACCACCAACAGCACAGATTTCACTAGAAAATAACAGTAGCAGTGCCATCAAAAACCACAAATAAATTCATCACGTCCATCTTCCCAAGCCAATTACATCATTACAGTGACTCATGAACTCATCAGTTCACTGATAAGATGTTGCTCATTCAGAAGTATCCATGCTTTCATCTGTACTCCCTAAGTAACTGAAGTATCACTTGAGAAAGAAGAGTTTCTCAAGAAAGAGCTAAGCTTTTTCTGGCATACATAATACATGTCATAATCAAGATTCCATGATTATCAGGTTTGATGTTGTATGTCGATTCAGAAGCACACTGGGATTCATCCTTCTCTCACAGCTCATATTCCCTATGCTATGGTAACAGAAACATAACAGAATAAAAGCTACTTTAGCACTGAAGTACGAAAATACAATGGATAGTATTTGATGACCATATAGTCTGACTCTTTCGCATATAAATTTTACAGTGGAAGTAGGCCCAGTTATTCATGTTTTCCAGTGCAACAGCACAATGAAGCCCCAAGCCTGTATTAATAGAATCTTTTTTTGTTTTCTAATAACTTATGTGCTTCTATTAGTTGACACATTTTAAGGCTCTTTAAAAAGATGTGATCAGAAAATTCCTTYCCACTGAGACATGTTGTCAATATAACAAAACTATTTAATATTAAAATTTATTTCAACAATTTCATTTCTTCTTGGTGGCAACGCTGTTGCAGTGGCACATTAACTGATCAGTAGCCTGAAAAAMTATAAGATCAATGCATAAAGACAGTGCTGAGAAATTTTGCTTGTGGTAACTTGCATCTATTTTGGCAACTGCTGATCTAACCTGATAGGGCAGAAATTCCCCCAGTATATACATGGGCTGCAGTTTAGTTTTTCCTTCCCCTTAGACATTGAATGACAGAATCTACTTGTTTTATGGGTTTTTTTTTTCTCTCCACCATAACATTGATTTTATTAAATAAATTTGGGGGTTGTCAATACTCTTTCCTGGAATCTGTTCATACAACCTGCAAGGCCAAGGGAGGCAGGAACGCAGCACAACGAGGCAAGCAGAGCAGCAGACTCACAGCAAGGGTGCAGCCCTGCTGTGCCTCAGCAAGATGAGCAGTGCAGGTCTTGCAACAATAACCCAGTCTGGCCAAGAGTGCAGTTCCCCAGACAAGTCCGTGATGAGGAGGCAGGTCCAAGGTCAAAACAGGAAGTTCAGTCAGCAAGTCAGAGTCCACTGCAGAACAGGCAACAGGATCCAGAGCAACCCAGCCCAGGGATGGCCCAGCACAGCTCAGGTGCAAGCCACGCACCAGGTCCTCAGTTTAAAAGCAGCTCCCATGTGGAGGGGCAGGGAGCCCCTAGGCCAGCTCTGAGCAGAGCTGCTCGGGTTAGGCCCTGCTGGAACCTCCTCCAGCCTCTTCCCCAGGTGCCAGCGACGTTTCCCAAGCAGCTTTCTCCGTCAGAGAGCGGGCTGGAGGACTCCCAGCTGAAGTAGAATGTTCTCAGGGGCCTGCCAGCAGAGTCCAACAACGTAGTAATACACCGCACATCAAGTACGGTTGTATTCCAATCACTCGTTGCAGAAACTTGGCACAGATCCACTGAGTCACCAGACACACTGTCCCTGACAACTCTTCGGACTCCAACAACCTGACGATGCAAGTCATTTTCTGGCTCTCCTTCCTGTTTTGACTGCCAACAAAGCATGATTTGAGGTCAGAAAGAGGTCTCTAGTGTCAGAATTTAAATAACTACTTTCGTTTTATACAAGCTCAGCATATTGAATTGCTGAAATGATTTTTATTTAGAATCACTACAGTCAGAAAAAGCTTCCTTGTGAGCACAAAGCTTTCTAATCCATCCCCTCCACAGTCATCCATGTGGTCTTGCCTGTGGAAGAAAGATTTCTCAGACCTCCCTCTGCTACAGCATTTCACAGCATCTCAAACTCCTATTCCACACGTAAAGATTCTGTTTTCGACACAAAGAAACAGGAAGACAGGCAAAATGCATTTTACAGTACCAGCCAGTCCAACTGTTCTCCACCCTCTTCATGTAACGTGATTTTTAACAGCTTACTTCTTTGTCTGTCATTAACAAATAATGCAGACTCTAGATGAAGTATTTCTCTATTTTACTTATGCTGTCTCCTTTGATTCAGACAATCTTTGTCACGCTCTTTTAATCAAATCATTTAAGAATGTTTTGAAATAGTTTCCCCCGCTTACTGGCTCTGCCTCTGACTTAGCATATATATACACCATTATTCCTAAGTGAATATACACCTACTCCTAAGCTGAAGCAAGTTGTTTAGCCAAGAAAATAAGACTCCAAAAACTCCACCTGCTTAGCAACAGGTAAAAGCACCTGCTAGATCCTGCTGCCCAGTTCCAGCACAGGGCTGCCACCACCTCYACACAGGCTCTCCCAGGCGGTTCCTGAGCAAAGCCTTCCTTTTTCCCCCTTTTTCCTTTTCCTTGTTTCCCGCTTCGTGCCTCACACGGYCCCGCTTCCCGCCCTCGTTCTAACGGCCGCACCGCCCCTCCCGTCCCCGCCCCGCAGGTGTGAGGCGGGCGGCCCCGCCCCACGCGGYCTGCGCATGCTCGCTCGCCCCACGTGGGGGAGGGAGACGCAAGCTGATTGGTGTTCGCTGCGCGCAGGCGCGAGCGCTTCCTCTAGTGCGGTGTGCGGGTGCCCGGTGCTTTCGGCAGTGAGGGGGCAGGCGCCGGTTGCCGCCGGTTGCCGCCGGTTGCCGCCGGTTGCCGCGGGATGTCGGGGCGCGCGCCGCGGCCGGAGGAGGAGAGCGAGAGGCTGCGCCACAAGGAGGAGCTGAGCCGCAGGGTGAGCTGCGGCGCGGGGGGGCCCGCGCGGCCCTGCGGGCGCCTCCCCGCAGTGCCCGCCGCCCTGTGCGCGGGCCGGGCGGCGGGGGCTGGCGCCCTGCAAAGCCCTAGTGTTGGTGGTGCCCTGCTTAGCGAAACGGAGGGTGGGTCCTGCCAGGAAACGGAGTGAAAACCCCCGTGATAGTTGTTTTCGGTTTACAGCTCGGGRTAGACCCTCTGTCCCGTAATGACCTTTAATTAACGCCTGAGTTATCCGRTGAGTTGGCGAGGCTTTTTCTTGTAGTTTCTACTTGTCTCTGGTTGCTCAGAGAGTCCAAGCAGCTTTCGGTCTGACTGATACTTGTCGTAAATATACACTGTTTTCCGAAGACCTAGTAATTTCATTTAGTATGAAATCTATCAAGTTCTATGGGACTGCTTTTTTAAAAAAACAAAAACAAAACAAAAATACACTTCTTTTCCATTTGAGCATATTACCTAGAGTCARTGGTATTTTTTGATTGCCTGGAAAGCTTGCCAGGAAAGAAGAGGGCAGAGATCACATGTAAGAGGGCTGGAGCTTCTAAATTCTGTTACACAGAAGTTGCTGGTTCAGTCCCTAGGAAAAGATGACGCTGCTGTTTTGTCAGATGCTCACATACTCCCAGACACAAAATACTGATGTAGCTGCTGGCAAAGTTTTCTATATGCCAAGTTTAGTTTGGGTAGCCCTGCTTTACAGCATTTTTCTACTGTTGTACTAACTCCAGGTGATGTGAAGAAAGAATAAAGAAACACATGTTGTTTGCTTCTGACAAAAAGAAACAAGTGCCTGCTGAACAGTGTTTGCTGATCTTGTTGGCTTTATGAAGCTCCTTCTGTCTACCTTTTTTTTTTTGACTTACTTCATTTAGAATGTGGAGAATAACTGGTTATAAAGTGTATTATAGAGCTTATAAAATAATTTTGTGGGGAGAAATAGCATTTTTTTATTAGCTGTTTGCAATTTTTTTCTTGGGAAAAATGTGATCTCTGACTGAAAATAACTAGAGGTGGCTGGCTTCTAGTAATGATTTTCCTGAGGGACAGTCAAAATACCACTCTGTGCAGAATGACTCCTTTCTAAAGCGGTAATTTAATACTTTACCAGCTCATGGATGTATTAATATTTTAAATTAATAATTCAAAAGAAGTCTATRTATGTAATTCAGTTGCATGGTCCAAATTATTGTACTGTCAATTTTGAATATTGAGCAGCCTCTGGCATTTTCTTCATTCCTACACCTGTTTTCACTTTTGTGTTGGTTCATTCAGAGAACAGCAACTATGTGTGCATGTAGCTGTCTTAAAATAGGGGTAAGAGGAATCCCAACAGGATTGTAACATAATGGTTTATTTCTAATAACTAACTTGAAGCATGTATTTTTGCCTTTCAGATTAAAGAACAGAAAGTTGTAGTTGATGAGCTTTCTAACTTAAAGAAGAACCGGGTAAGTACTTACAAATTTGTTTTTGGCTGTTGCATTTTAGCATCAGAGAAATAAGTGCAGAGGCAAGAGGGGAAACAGAAAATCAGACCAGCAAATAAACTGTGCAAGTCTTTTTTAAAAAAAAAAAAAAAAAACACACAGACAAAAAGTTGCCTAACGTAGACACAGTATGCTGTTCTTGAAATAATTTGTGCTCCAGATGATTTTATCATTACACGTCTGCAGTGTAACAGAGTACAGTGCTTTTTTCTCCTCTTCAAATGTCATCTTTTTTTCCCCTCACTGTTTCCCATTGCTTTGAATTTATGATGTTCATAATGAATTATCTTCGTAAATGTACAGTTACATAAAAGGTAAAAATTACATGTTTATAACAGAATATTGCATATAACCTGTTAGGTTTTTCTTATACATTGTGCAAAGAATCGGCTCTTTCTGACACTTCATATCATGTGTGTTTGTCTTTAGCATAATGACACTTTAATATTAAGGAACTGGTGAGTACTTGTCATTTAGAATAGAATGAAAGGTTTTTGTTTGTTTTTCTTCAAGGCTTTATGGTACTTGCCTTTGTTTTATCTTTCAGGATGAGGAAGTTGATAATATGTTTGAATTGGCCACAAGAGTTCATAAAATATTTTTACATTTGATGTGTATATGTCTTTAAATGAAATGTACTCCTTCATATATGATGAATGTGAAATATGATGATGAAAAGGGAAGTGCAGAAAAGAAATGCAATTGTGAAATGCTTTTGATAGTAGTACATTAGAATGCTGCTGTAGGCAGGGTAGAGCTCTCAATGGACCATTGTCAGTTTCTGCTGCAATATGGTTGCCTGTATCTGTTGATTTGACTCAGTGCAGTTTTGTTTTTGTTTTACAGAAAGTTTATAGGCAGCAACCCAATAGCAACATATTCTTCCTTGTAGACAGAACGGAAACATTATCTCAATGCAAAAGTAAGTTTTTTGGTGTGAAGATTAATCAAATTGTTAACTACTTTAAAATTGTCTTTGTAGTTCAGGATTTCAGAAGCATATTAAAATGAAAACTGTCAACTGTTCATTAAACACAAAGATTTCAGACGTGCTTGTTTTTCTGGATTAGATAAACGTCCATGTATCAAGTGGAATTACTTTGCTGTCATAAAGCAGCAAGTACTGAAGATGCAGGAAGAGGGAGGATGTATGCCCTGTAGAGGTTCACTGTCCTTGGTGATGTTCAGGAAGCTGTACAGTAACTGATTCTTTGTAAAGAAAAGTAGGCCATCTAAAAACTGTRTGGTTAAATAAGAAAATAATGAGCATCTTACCTGCAACTAAGCTAGACATCTTTAAGTGGTTGAAAGAATGGATTTATGGGGTTGTGAAAATAGAAGAATAGAGGATAAATGAAAAGAGCTGATGATTGAACAGAAAAATAAGTGAGATGTATAAATTTATACCTTATTTTACTTYCTGAAATGAACAATTGTTAATTTCTTTTTTCTTTTGATCAGAGCTAATTTTGCAATTTGATGTTGACATTTTAATTGATAGCTATTTAACTGTTACAAATGTAAATTATACTGATCATATAGGCAACAACTGGCTATTTCCCCCAGTCCTTGTATTTGTACAGTGGCTTTCTTTGGGGGAGGGTAAAAAACTATAATCCTCATGTAATCCAAGAGGAATTGGCTACAACAAACATCTTTTTGTGTTATATCGCTCTTACAGAACTCTTGTTTCTTATCCTTTCTTGTATATTTCTTTATCGAACAAGTGTCTGGAGTTGCTTGTTGCTTAGATACTATCTCAAACTTAGTTCATGAAACTGATTTTGTTTTTCTTTTGTTGCACAGATACATTAGATGAATTGAAGAAGGCACATCAGGAGATAGAAAATTCAGAGAAGACCAAAATCAAGAAATAGTCCATCTGAATTCAAATTAGCAATGTGTGGTATTTGTTGTGTTGTTACCTTGTCTAAGCAGCATACTATTCATGATTTCTTTAGCAAAGATGTGCTCTCCTGCCTTAGACGAAGAGGACCAGACAGTAGTCAACAGTTCATAAAAACTGTGTCTGGTATCTCTTATGAGTGTCTGTTTTCTGGTCATGTACTTCACTTGAGAGGCTTGTTGACTCCTCAGCCTCTGGAAGATGCCAGTAACAATATTTTCCTTTGGAATGGAGAAATTTTTGATGGAGTTCATGTTGGATCTCTAGAGAATGACACTGAAATTATGTTTAATCGTCTTACTTTATGCAATAGTGAAGCTGACATTTTGTCACTCTTTTCATCACTTCGAGGTCCATGGTCTTTTATTTATTATCAAGGATCTAGAGACTGTTTATGGTTTGGTAGGGATTATTTCGGTCGTCGTAGCTTGCTTTGGCAGTTCAGTAATGAGGTTGACAGGGCTGTCTGTCTCGCATCTGTAGGTGTTTATTCTGAATCTAATAACCAATGGCAAGAAGTCCCAGCATCTGGAATTTTCAAAATTGATCTCAAAGCTTGTGCAGCAACTAAATCTTTGTCTTTAACATTGTTTCCATGGAAATATAGTTGCACAGAGAAAACAGTAGAAGAAATATTCATTAATGTTCTGGATCGAGTTTCAAAAGATTTGCCAAACCATATACCTCTTGCAACAAATGAGTCAAAACTCTGTCTGACAACACCAATTGTTCCCTTAAATAAAACAATTTCTGAAGCTTTAGGTGAAGATCAGTGCACTAATGTTAGCAACATTAACCGTACAGTTTCTTTAGAAACTCTTCAAGCATTTCTTGGAGTAGAACACAAGAAGAAATTAGTCCATCAATTTATTGATGTTTTAAGTGAAGCAGTGAAGAAACGAGTTTTAAATCTCTTTAGAGATGAAGATCAGAAAAGAGGAGACACTCCAAGCATGTCTACCAGTAAAGCACATGTTGCAGTGCTCTTCTCTGGAGGCGTTGATTCTATSGTTATTGCAGCCCTTGCTGATCAACATGTTCCTGTGGAAGAACCAATTGATCTTCTCAATGTAGCTTTCATGATTAAAGAACAAAGGAAGCAAAAATGTGCCTCTAAAAACCRTATTGACCAGGAAATACAACTTAAGTTGCTTTCTTGTCAAGAAAGCTATAAAGATCCTGATGCTAAAACTGATGATCACTTGGTTTGCTTTGATGTTCCTGACAGAATCACTGGTAGAGCAGGACTGAAAGAATTAAAAGCTCTTAACCCTTTAAGAACCTGGAACTTTGTGGAAATTAATGTTACACTAGAGGAATTGAAAAGAATGAGACAAAAGCGCATTAGTCACTTAATCTATCCATTGGATACAGTCCTGGATGACAGCATTGGGTGTGCAGTTTGGTTTGCTTCCAGAGGAGAGGGTTTTATTGGTAACCAAGGAGAACTGAAACCATACAGAAGTTCTGCAAAGGTACAAATCTTTTATTTTCTGCTTTATGCTTGACTTACACAAAATCGGTTCTGTTCTCAGGGATCATTTAAGTGTATTTAACATTCATAAGACTTCTGAAATCCAGTGGAAGAATGCAGAATAGTTTTGTACTGATGATTCTTGTATTAATGTAAAAATTGCATTTGATCCATTTGTCATGTAACTTACATGGCTTTTCAAGAAGTTTGACTAGGCAACAATATCACTAGAGAAAAATAACAACCAGCACCTTTCATTTGCTGTGTTGTAACTCAGCAGTATAGTAGTAGTATAACTGCTATTCATTTCAAACTGAGTAGGTTAATAAATCTAGTGACAAATTTAGAAGTGTTATTAAGCAATATTGTTTTGTGCCAGCATCTCCAGGCTTGCAAGTTACGAGCTTATTATTTAGGCACATTATTTATGTGATGAAATTAGCCCTAATTAATGACAGTCTRTTTCTTGGAAACTTTAGTAATTACAATCTGATTAAATCTAAGTTTGAACTACAAGAAGGAGTTTTCCTTCTTATAACTTGTTTTTTGTATATGTAGTTTTAAGTCTTTTTTTGATAACTACATGGTTTTTCTCATTAATTCAGTTCATTCTTCTCACTTCCTCTACCCCTTCAGTTTCCTGATGGTTCATACAGGGAAGAATAAGTTCAGGAGTTTGCAGTCCATGGCTGCCCTTGCTTTTTGYGGCTCTCTTTATTTTTCTGCTAGTTGCAGGGGTTTAAAAAAATACTGGAGTGAAACAGTAACTTGCTTAAATAACATCAGTGTAGAACACAGTTGATTTAGTTGACTGATTTACTTAAAGCTGTGTATCTCAGATTTGGTGAGGAAAAGGTTTATATTCAGAATATGGTGAAATGGGTCATGAGTTAACTGTGAAGAGACAGTGTCATTCTCCTTTCARTTACRTTACTGTGTGCCGGTAACTGTTTTGTGCATAAGCTGACCACTAGCTGGTGTCAGAATAGTAGTGCTTACTTGACTGGTTATATTAAGAATTCTAGACTGGTTATATTAAGAATTCTAATTTTGCAGTGAATTGCTGTTGAAGGCATGATGATGGTGCAGGTGTATTAATGTTTTTATAATACTTTATGTATCTGCCATTGACTGGACAGAACAATATGACACATTTTTACTTTGTATAAGATGATTGTTATTGGGGGCAGGTTTAGCTCAGTTGGTCRGAGCATGGTGCCGCTAATGCCAGCRTTGCAGGTTCAATCCCCATATGGGCTAYGCTGAGGGTTGGACTGGATGATCTCCAGAGGTCCAACCTTACCATTCTATGATTATTTACCCAGTAGCCAATAAATTAATAATGATCTCTGCATATGTTCAGATAACTATTTAAAAACATGACATACAACCTAATCTATGATGATAAAGGCTGATGATAGATTCTGATTATTGTAATAGCAATTATTGAATAGCAATTGTGTTCTTCAAAGATACTGGTATACTTGTGACAGGCATAACATTATTTCAATATTTTTGCTTGCGTAGGTAGAAATGATTGTACTTTTCGGTCTGCCTATGAACCTACTTAAATCAAGCTTTTCAGCAACTGAAAACTATTTCAGGCTCTGTAAATGTGTAAGGTACATCTCATCATGCCAGTTTGTATAGATGGAATGCATATATTATTCTCCTTATGAAGTTGTAGTTAACGATTTTAAATCTGCTAAATATTGCTAGACTGCATGGATATTAAGAACACTTCTTTTATTCTATTTCCTTAGGTTGTACTTACAGGAATTGGGGCAGATGAGCAGCTTGCTGGATATTCTCGACATCGTGTTTGCTTCGAAAAACATGGTTTAGAGGGTCTAAATAAAGAAATTGAAATGGAGTTGGATCGCATTTCTTTTAGGAATCTTGGTAGAGATGACAGAATTATTGGCGATCATGGAAAAGAAGCCAGGTAGTATTGCCTTAATATGAAGCAAAACTTTTACATTCTGACTTTAACACTATGAGAGAAACTTTAATTGCAACTCCTATGCACTTTTTTGTCTCCAAATTCCAATTTAGCTGTGCTAGTATGTACTGTTGAAAAAATACAATGTTGAAAAGTTGCTGTATTTTCTTCAAGAACTGTTTTACAGTACTGCAGATGACTATCTGGAAACTTCAAGAAGCAGCAATTGTTAAATATTGGGATAAGCAAAATCCCAAGTTTTTATCATTTTAAGTTCAACTGTCTTTTGCACAGCTTTGAAAAGTTTGTGTGGTGGCTTGCAGGGTCACTTTGGAAAAAGACAACTACCTAATCTAGCTTTTACAGAGGCTGTGGTACAACAGCATAGAAGCCCTGTGTTCCTGCTGAAGCAATGACAGCACGATTGTTATCCACTGGATTTCCTGGCTATTAAATCCGAATAGTCAAAGAACCAGTTTATCCTTGTTTACTTCTTCCACACTAGCACCTACTTGCAAAAAATTTCTTACAGTTGTCCAGTAGCGGGGGCTGCTCAGGTGCATGAAGATCTCTTCATGAGATCTTTGTGCCATAAGATGTTTTTTCAAATTTATTCTTAGTCATACATTTTCARTTTAGCAAAAAGAATAGTTGCAGTGGTGGGCAGGCAGTGCTGTTAGTTGCTTTTGTGTTCAGATACAATTATCCAAAATTCTCTTCAGAAGGTTGTCAGAATTTTCCATGTAAATTTTTGTTTCAAGGTTATGATGCAGCTTCTTGTAGTATTCTTAGCATTTAAAAGTGATTCTGAGAAATGTGATTTTTTAAAAGTCTTGCATAGTGTTGTTCTTGTTGTTTTGGGGGTTGATTATTTTTTGGATTAAAATAAGCATCAGAAATGCTAATTYTTATACTTGAGTGCAGTTTTGAAAATTTCCAGGATTCTGAGTTGATGATCATGTCATCCTCCAAGACAGTGCATCTGTCATGGAGACTTGCTGCAGTACTGCAGCACTAACATTTAAAGCACATCTTTAATTAGAAACGAGCATGGGCTTTGAAGACTGTGATAGCAGAGAAARACCAAGATAGTTTGTATCAAGTTTGTAAAGAGTCTTTCACCATGTCTGTCTCTTCTTTAGGTTTCCTTTTCTTGATGAAGATGTTGTTTCATTCCTCAATTCTCTGCCTATCTCAGAAAAAGCAGATTTGACTTTACCTCGAGGAATTGGTGAGAAATTGATTCTGCGCCTTGCAGCTGTGGAGCTTGGCCTTACAGCCTCGGCCATTTTGCCAAAGAGGGCTGTACAATTTGGATCTCGCATTGCAAAACTGGAGAGCAACAGTGAAAAAGCCTCTGATACATGCAGCAGACTAAAGTTACTTTCAATAGATGAAGTATAAAGCTACATCTTGAGAAACTGCTGTTATCCTGTATGCATATTCAGTAAAAACCTTGGGGTGGTTTTAGAATATTTGGTCTATTTTTTTCTTTACATACTAGTATATTATGTCCTGCAGCTGGGAGGGCCGGAGGTTTGGGAAGCAGGAGGGAGCCCATTGGGTGGGGGAGCCCAGGGAGGGTGGCGTTGCCAGGGYGCTGCTGCGGTGTTGCTGTTGCCGTGGAGTGGGCGCCAGGGTCAGAGCCACTGTTGTGGGGGCCTGCAGGCCTGTYGCCTCCTAGGGTCACCTGCAGGCCTTGCGCTGGGGTTTGGCTACCTGAGAAGCGGCTTCTCTGGGAGCTGGAGCCAGGCCGGGGGGAGCCCCAGCTGCAGGGAAGCTCCCCCCGGGCTCTCCCTCACCTTGCTCCCTGGACTTGCTGCTGCTCCTTTAGCTTTAGCTCTTCTTATCCTAAAGTTGCAAGATATCCTTTGTGTAGTGGGAGGAAGATCTCCTTAAAGAGATCAAGCAAAACAAAAAAGGAAGCTTGTTTTAACCAAACAACAACAATCAGACTGGATCTAGGTGAGTATCTGAATGCAATCGTGGGGGTGAAATAGGAACAGAGGAACTTCCTCTGAAGAGTAGCTTCAGTGTAAATCGAAAGAAAACAATGTTATCCACAAAACTAGATACTTGCTCACCAGTGTTTTTCTTTTTTGTAAAGYGTGGGCTTTGTAGTCGAGATTACAGTTCTAGTTTTTTAGAAAGTTTGTCCAATTAAACAGAGAAAGAGGAACACTGATGCCAGACATGCCTTGTATTAAAATGAATTAGTTCTATTACAGCGATTCCTGTGAAGTATTGCTAAGAGTATAAGGATTTCAAAAATAACTCAGACTGTGAAGAAATTTCTTATAAAAAAGTTTTGCAGTGCTTCAAGAGCACTGGCAGGTTTTTTTTAACTGATGCTCTGAGGAAAAGTGATGTTCTACTACATTATCCTGTGACACCTGCTTGCAAGACTTCTTGCATCCTCTAAAACAGCGGGAGATTGGAGCAAAGAGGACTATTAGTCTGATGAAATATGGCCCTTCTTGTGCTATTTTTAATGTAAGAATAATGCAGCTAATGTAAGAATAATGCAACTAKTACAGAAAGCTAGCACAGCCTTAAACACTAAAAAGATATAGTGCACAGTTATGACGTGGAGGCCAGTAGTTTCTTTCCTGCTAATTTTTAGGAAAGCATTAGAAATAATTTATGAAAAACTTCTAAATAGGTTTAGACATTAGCTTTAAGAAGAAACCATATAATTTGTGTTGATGAATTTCTCTGTTTATCCAGTTACTCATAGGAAAGGAATTTATTGAAACTATGGACTTTCTTGACCAAATAGTTGGTTGTAGAGAAAATAACATTTTAAAATACTTGACATACTGAAATCACTTACGTTCTTTGGCATTTTTAGAGCAACTTATATGTATGTTAGCTGCTTTTAATCTTGTTCTTAAGAAATGTGTTATTTTCTTGCACATACTAATATAATACTTGGTTAAATAATATTCTCCTACTTTTGTTAGCCTTTAAGTATCTTGTTTTGGAAACAGAGGAAGAATATTCTTGGAGAATGCTCAGACCTGTCAAAAAAGCGTTCCCAAGACCTGAACAAGTTGATGAAGCAACCCATTTGTCAAACCTAGCAGTGCAGAAAAATGCCAGCACCTTCTTCAAGAAGTATGACCAAATGGAGTTGCAGGAATTACTTACAACCATGTCCTCTAGTTGGCTGGCTTCAAAAGATGACATACACTGCCCAATAGAGCTTCCCAGCGGACTGGTGAGCCAGCTAAGAAACATAAGTTCCCGGACTGCAATTTTGCTAGCACCAGTGGTTTCAGATATACCCTTAGATTGTAAAGAAGTCCATCAGATTTTGAGAGAATTGACTGTTGGAATTTATTGTTTAAACCAGATACCTTTGATCAGTTTAGATGGTAATTATGATCAAAGCACTTCTTGTCAGCTTCCTCCAGCTTACATTGATACCAGAATTGGACAAATTTTGATCAGTGTTGATTACATGCTAAAAGCACTGTGGCATGGGGCATACATACCCAAAGAGAAACGCGTCAGGTTTTCTAAGCTGTGGCGCTCTGAAATGGACATTGATGCAGATGGAAAACCCCAAACAGAGGAGAATATTTTTTTAAAGTTTTGCTCAGGAGGTGAGTATAAAAATACCTTCCTTTATTTTTTCTGCTATTATACTCCTAATAAGTTTAATGCTGCATATGTATGTGAGTAAATGTGTGTGTGTGTGTGTGTGTGTGTGTGGTATTCACTTAAAAACTAGGATCATTACTTGAAAAAATATAAGTTGTTGGACCTCTTGTAAAACTATAAGCTGTCCAAAAATGGTCATTTGCCACAATTCAAAAAGAGCTTAGCTTCTACTGCAGTTATTTAAATGAGTGGTCAGCTATTCTCAAAAGTAGTCAGAATGCTCTATTTGAAAATAATTATAGCTCCAGGCTTATGAATTGACATAGGCATTTATTTTTTTCTAATACTATTTTACATAGCTTTCTTTATATTTACTTGCCATGTTTGTGTAACTAAGATTTAAAATCAGTTACCTTGTTGTATGATAAATAAGGTGTTAGAGACAAAATATCTTCTAACTTTTAGTAATATATAACTAATAATTTCTACAGTATTAGAATACTGTCAGTTTACAGATACGACGACAACTATATTTTTTTTAATTGAAGAGTAGCATTTGAATTTAAGTGGTACAAATATATTTTTATGGCAGGCAACAAGTGTTTTAAATGTTTCATTTGACCTTGTAGATTTTTGTATTTCTGTTTTACAGGTCTAACTGATGTTTCTACTGAACAGGATTTTGAGGGAATCTATGATGAAAATATGAATGAAGATCCAACTTACGATCCAAACAGTACAGAAGAAAAAAGTTTCTTCATGCAGTATGCTGATAACATAATACTTAAATTGACATTTGGTTGTACGCAAGTTGAGCAACATGAAAATTTTTTTAGGTTTGATGCAATTTATAGACTCACCAATGTTATAAGATCAACAGAGGACTACTTAAATACAGAAACATATCAGAGATTACAGCAGAGATTAGCTCTTCACCARAAGCTTCTGAAGAAACAGTTAGAAAAAAACATTACAATCCACAGAAATATAGAATATCTCAAGTTAATGAGCTTTTTAATTCCATTTTTACTGGGGTTTAAAAAGAAGATGGAAATCCCAAATTTAAATAAACTACTTCAGCCATATTCAAGTAAGAGAAATGTAATTTTACYGATTTTTTAAATTCAAATTCTATGTTTTTATATAAAAATACAAAGAAAACTATTTGAATATGTTGAATATGTAGGATGTAATTTGAGTTCTGAATGTAGTAACTTTAAATGCCTGAGATTAATTGTGATACGCTATGTATCACATAACGTGATTCCTTTGAAATCAGCCATGTATCATTAGTACAGCCATGCTGTACTAATGATAAATTCATCCCAATATAGTTATTCCAAAATAACATGTTTCCACTAAAATAAATCTGTCTAGGGTCTAATACTTTCAGTGTTAAAATTTATTTAGTGTTTTAAACTATTTCATAATACTACTTCACTTAAAAACATCTTTTTGTAGATCAAGAGCTTAAAACAGAGAGAGAGTTGCCACCGTTTTCTCTTGGACAAAATTTTAAATGTCAGCATTTTCAATATGCACAGAATGAGTATTTTCATGCCCATGGAGGAATTGAATTTGATGTTGGTACTCCTTCGATACAGGATATCTCAGAAGAGATCAAGGTTTTGGTTTGCTCTCTTTCATGTAATGTATGTGTGCRTGTCTTCACAGCTAGTAAGATATGAGAAAATATTGTAGTTTATCTGTACTTGAAGAGGTGAGAATGGTAATGGTGTATACCCCCTGCTCCAAAACAAACATACAAATACTCTTCTGTCTGTCTTGCTATGGCTCTGGGTCAAGTTATGTAGTCTGAGGATACTTTCATTCCTGTTTTCATACTCCATGGGGAACTGAATCAGTATTTTGCCCTGGAATTACATGTTGTGGAATAGGCAGTACTGTGCTTATTCCAGGAGGGTGAAATTTTAACTATGGATTTCGCTTTTTCTATGCAGCATAGGGTTTTGCCTTTAAAACCTGTACAGTGCCTGATATTGCCAGGTGTTAGATAGCTACTGTTCTTAAAATGCTTGTTCTAAGTTAATAGGTTTATCTAGACTATGTTAGGTTGGAAGGTTTGTTTGATTATCCAAGCAGTTTTTATAGACCAGGCTAGTAGAGTTCAGTACTCATTTTCAAATAAGTATGCTGTTAGAATATTTAGTGTCAATACTGAGCTACACATATTTACCTAAGCTGTCTTAATCATAAGGATGGTATTGCCCTAAAAGATACATAGCCCTTAGGAATCAGACTTCTTGTTTTAACATATAACGTGTGGCATTTCTGCATGGCATAATGCCAGTTTTGGGAATCACCAAAACAGATTCACTTGAGGAGGTATAAACTATTCCCAGAGGAATAGTTTAATATAATATATAATAATAAATAAATAATAAATACATAATATATATTCTAATAAATAATCCATATCTAATTTTTTATATTATTATATATTTGCCCTGTCATGTGAAAACGATCTGTATAAAGATGCAAAGCACCTTAAAACGTGAAAAGAAGTCAGAATTGTATTTCAGCTTGTACATTTGATGAGCATTGATATGACTGGTGAGGCTGTAATTCTAACAATCATTTTATTAACATAAACATTTATGTATGGTCAATTTAATAACTGTTTCCCCATAGGCTGCCTATGAAAAAATACAACATAGTGTATCAAGCCACATGGCTSAGTTGTTTAGCATGGGTATGCTGTGTAGAGAACACTATCCTCTTCCAGTCATGGAATTTGATGGTAAGAGGTAAGGAATGTACGTAGTAGCACAGATGATAAAATACAGTCTTTGAAATAGGTCCTTTTTGTTCTCAGGTTGACTGTTACTTAACTGAAATTACTGAGTACACCCTGAAAGTTTGCAGGAATAAAGATTTTTATAGCTTGATGGAGAAAATGTAATTTTATCCAAGTTTCATTTTAACAGCTTAAACAACTCTATCAAATGCTACTTAGTGTTGTACATGCATCTAATTGGGTTACTGGCTACATTTTTTGCAAGCATTGTTTTTGTGTAATGTTGCTGTTCTGGAAATAATGAAAACCTAAAGTTTTGTAGAAAAAAATTTAAACTGTGTTTAACTTAGCTATATTAAAATAAATTTAATATATAAGATTCCTTAATTGTCTTTTCAATGACTTGAATTCAAGCATTTAAAAGTATTCTTATAAAAGCACTATAAAACTAATGTTTAAGTTTGAAAACAAGCAGAGGCTGTYGTTTTTTCTCTCACTTTCAAATTTGGCAATGCTCAAATGTCCTATAGGAGGCCATGGTAATATCATTTCTTGTATAGAAAAGTGGGAGTCTTGATGAACGTATACTAAATTCCAGGTAAGTACTTCGTGTAATTCCAAGTAATTTGTGCTAACTAATCTAAAACTATTACTCAAACATATTTCATAAAAAATGTTTTCATTTTGAAATTCTCTATTCAAGTTTAAAATGTTAATACTTGTTTAACTATTATGGTTACAGAAAATGCTTTAACTTTAAAAATAAAATGACTCCTGAGGTAGTATAAACTAGTTGCATTCTACTGGTTTCAGTAATAACCTGAAGGTTAGCTAGGTGGAGGACAAGGCATATATATTTAATGCATACRTTATAATGGTGTAGGACTGCAAGGGATCTCTAGAGTTCCAGCAGTTCATAATCTTGTTCTTAGTGAAGGTGAAGTATTTGTAGAACATTCCTAACAGATATTTTACTTCATAACATTCAGTGATTGAAGATTCTGTTTTAATAGACAGTGTGCTCCCATATTTCGCATCCTTAAAAAGGAAAACTTCTCATAACATTTAAGCCTTTTTGCAGTCCTTTCTGCAAATTTAGCTGAATACTTGAATTCTTCCTGCAGAGGACAACATCTAAACACTATTCTTTCTAACATATTTTTACRGACTGGGAGTGTATTGGTATACCATCTTCATTTTTTTTTTCAGGTTCTTACTGCAGTAATAACAAACCTCCCATATTTCTTCTCCTGTTATCTATTATTGCAGTTCATCAATAAGCCATCAATAACTATTCATTGAGCACAGATTTTTCAGTAAACTGTGTGTGCATTCTTTACTGTGATTTACTGAAAAAGAGTGTATTTCCTCAGTTTGCTAATGATAAGTCACGTGGGATGTTGTAAAAAGTTTTACCAAGATTCTCACCATGTCATGTTTCTATCTTGTCTATATAAATTGCTGTCCTGAGAAAAGAATGTAAGCCAAAAATGTTATGGAGAGCTCTTAAATGTTTTCTTTCTAACCTGTGGGTTTTCATGTTTTAATTACAGTTACTATGTGATCTGTATTGAATTTGAAGGTTTTTATCAGCAGCTATATAAGACACCATGGTGGGCAGCCATAAATGAAAGAATAAGCACTCTTAAGCCTAAAAGAGTTGCCTTTACTGATTTACAGACTCTTGAGCAATTCAAAAAAAGATTTGGTTACAAGGAAGCTATTAAATGCAAGGTACTTGATGAATTTTTTTTCTCTCAAAGTGCACCTGCATTCGAGAAATTTAAATACAAACATTATGATAGAGTGTATTCATACAATCTACAGTGAACTGTTTGTTTCCAAGCCTGTGGATTCCACCCGAGATCAATAAATGGAATTGTAGTCTGTAGGTTTATGTATCATCACTGCTACTAATGGCTCTGCAGCCTCTATTCTACCCTCATTAACATCTTCAAACCSTGATTTCACATCTCATTCAGTTGCACATGAACAATGTGCCATTGTCTTCAGTATTRTGATATAAAGCTGATGAAGGATAAAAAATGATTGCAGATTCATAATTTAGTAGATTACGTTGCATGGATGATGTGAGCCACAGCAGATGCCATTCACTTGGCTAGTGTACATCTGCTTTGGTTGCTTTATTTCTGATATAAGTAAACTGTAATGAAATGATGCTTAGTCTCTGTAACACATAGTACAGCTTGTGAATCTCAGCAACAAATCTGTTGAGGTAGCCTGAAAACGTTTTTGCACAATCATTCTCAGAGAATGGTCATTAGCTGGTATAAATTTGATAGTCAGAGCCCTGTTATACAAACTCATACCAATTGAAAACTACTGTCTAGGACAATCTAAAATTAAAGAACTGAAGTTAATGCATTCATGTTATCTTTTCCAAAGTATAAATTATTACAAATTTCTTCTGAAGTACTAATACGGTTTTATTTTCTACAAATTTTAGAGCTTAGCGTATGGTATGAAATCAGCTGCCAAGAGAGGACTAGCTGCTATCTTCCTGACTTTTTGTCGTAAAGCATCTACCTCCAGTTTCAATGTTGTTGATGAATCTGGTTTTGCCCTTCTTCACCATGCTTCTATGTACAATCGTGTTCCAATTATATATCAACTGATTAAATCTCATGCAGATATCAATCAGAGATGCATTGTTCGCATTAACCTTGGTAAGATACAGTGTGCGTTGAGAGAACAATGATTTTTAGGATCCTGCATTCTTTTTCACTCCTGTTAGGCGTTTTGTAAAGAGTATCARTACAGAGAAATGTGATCTCTTTCTAAACTTTGTGAAAACTTCAGAGAAGAAACTTCACAGGAATCTAGCTSTGGTGTGAGAAACGGACCTGAGCAAGTCACACTATCTCATTCTCTTAAAAGCTTTAAACTTCTAATTTTTAARCTATTCATGATTGAATACACAATTGTGCACTCATCTGTGGAATGTCTGTCCTTTACGGGCTGTAGGATTTGGAAGTACAAAGAATGACAATTAAATGTATTATTCCTTTTGACAAGGAACCAGCTATGCCAGGTGGCAGAATAGATTAAAAACTATTTCATGTGGCTGTCCTTGTTTTTAATAGACCTTTGAGAAAAATGAAATTAAACATTCCTACTTTGTAAGCCCAGTAGGATGGTGAAGTCTGCGTTTTCTAGGAATGCCACGCATTCATTCCTAAAGGACCATGGTTTTTTACTTCACAGATGAAGTGCCAATGAAGAAAAGTAACCATGGTCAGGAACCGTACTTAAACGACGGGACTTGTTAAGAAAGGTTTCTGATACAGATTTTAAAACTTAYGTAACTTGAGTTTACCATTGTCCTTTCTAACTGGTTTGATAGTAGAGCTGGATTCCTTCCATCTTCTGTAGTAGAAAGAGAAAATAGGAACAAATTCCTGTGCGTTAGTGTATCTGTTTGCACGGAAATACACTGTTCTTACAGAAAGACRGAAAAAAAAACTCTTAAGTTTCAGGCATCTCCTTTATTGGACTAGCTATGTAGAAGGATAGAAAAAAATGTTCTGTTCATTGGAAATATTCAAGATTATTCAGCCTCATTTTATAGTGGTCTTGATTATTTGTTTCATTTAAATTATGACTGTTTATATTATTCCCTATAAGACTTAAATTCTTCTTCTTGATAATATCTATGTATCTATACCTCCAGAAATGTTTACCTACATTTTTTCTCTCATATATCACTAAATATTTATACATACATATATGCATTTTTTGTATAAAATAAAAGTAGAATATATGATAATGTTTATAAAACTGATATTTTACACAGGAGAACACTCACAAAAGAGTAAGGCAGAAAAAGCACGTGAGTATAATATTAAGCTTATCAGTCATATTTTCACTAACTTTTGTTGAATATGTTAGCCTTGGATGTCAAAATGCATATATCTTAAAAACATAAATATATAAATTGCTAAATGAATAATGTGTAGGAAACTATTCACCACAAGAGAGGGAAGAATCAATTTTTAAAATGAAAATTAGTCTTGTACCTGTGCAATCTTCGCAGAAAATAACTTATCTCAGAATAGGTGTTGACTGGGTATGTCCAACATTTTTAGTTGCTTTAAAAAAATAAAAGCAGGTGTAGAAAAAATGAAGCAGTGTATTCAAAGTTTCATTTAAAAGTAGTTCTGAGTCTGCAGTAGTAAACACTTCTTATGATAAACTAGTTCACATATGTAATATTTGTTGCCATCTTTATTCCCTGTCTAAGGAAAGGATTTTTTTTTTTTTTACCTTATTGGTTTACTGTCTGCTTATTTAGAGGTAAGTGAAGACTCTTAGATCCCTGAATAGCTTGATATTTGATATCTTTGTGTTTAAAAATACATATGTCTGTAGCTAATATACGTAATGTGATTTTTTTTTTTCCCCCTAACTTATTTCAAACTGCCTGCTGTGCTGTGCTACGTTTTCTTTCCACTTTTTAGAGTGAGTTGTTGATGCCAGTGATCTTGGTTAGTTCTGAGTTGCCATTTTAGAGGGTGACTCTCTCCTTTTTATGTTTCTTTTCAAAAGGAAGTGGTGATGGAATAGAACATAATCCCATCACAAGGGGGATATTTTCTTTCGCAACTGAATGAATTCTATACTTCTGGAGCTTATTATTTAGCAGTAACTACTGTTCATCCTTACAAATGTTGGCATTGCCAGGTCTTCAGAGTGATAGTATTGTTTCTAATTGTATACTGTATGTTTATTTTCAGGAAAAAGAAGTGTGCAGACTTATGAAAAGTCTGGTAAGTTACCTATTACCCTTGCTCTATAGGGAACACAAAGGAAAAGGGAAAAAAGTATTCACATTTAAATCAAGAAGACTATAATACAAGTTTTTGGAGACTGTAAAAACAAAATTTTCCAAAATATATATACTGTAATATGGAAGATGGGACATTTTAGTTTTGTATGTTGAGAAAAGCTGACTGTGCTATTACTGAACTAACAGCTTTTATCAGTTGTTTATATAAGCTGTTTCTGCACATATAATGAAAATACCCTTATACACACAGATACTTTAAATCATTTGCTTATTTAGGTCAGCATGTGAGATTTTTCTCATATATTAGTTCTAGGTCCTACTGCCTTACACTTAGCAGCTCAGTGTGGATCTATTGAAACACTTAACTGTCTCCTTGCCATGAAGGCAGATTATAAAGTGTCTGATCATCGAGGATGGCTGGCTGTCCATTATGCAGCATTCTATGATAATATTGCTTGTATCACAGTTCTCTGCAGAAAAGACCCTAATCTACTAGAGACTGAAACAACAGCTGAGTAAGTTACTAAAAGTGTTTTCAGTAATGCAGTATTAAAAAAGTCATTGTTTAAAAAAATGTTAAGAGAAAAAAGTTGAGATTGAGAAGAGGGGAAAAAAACTTACAAAATAAGGATGACATAATGTTTTCAGCACTATCCTTAAATGTATGGAGGCAGATCCACCAGTGTTATCTACAATTAAAAGTTTAGCTGCCTTGAAGGACAGAGTTTTATCATTTCTTGTTCTTTAGGCTGGAAATATCAATTATATATGTCCATATGAAAGTAAAATAACTTATCTGAAAGTGTTGATGTCTAACTTGTAGCATCAAAATGTATGTTGAAATAGAGTTGAAGGAGAAGAGAGGATTTTGGTCCTGCTGATGTGCTAAGGTTTTCTTTTTTTTTTTCTTTTTTCTTTTTTTTGCCTTATGATACTGTGCAGCTTTGTATCTGCCAACAACAGAAACTGAAAGGTTTTTTGTAACATTCATTGGAGTTGACAGAAAATCGAGCATTGTCAGTCTAACTTGAAGTCTCCTTGTCAGCCTCAGTTCAACCTGATGCAAATAAAAACTGAATAGACAAAACTTGTAAAATATGGTAAATTAATATATCAGAATAAAAAGCTTCCTATTTGTATCTTTTCGGATTTCATTTAAAAGTATTATTTTAATAATTCTGTGAAATTCTCTTTAAGTAACCATGTCTTAAACAATATTTGACATAGAAAAAGTTATGTATATTTATATTAGAATGTCTTCTTGTGCCTTAAAGGTATCAAGTTACTCCACTACTGCTTACTGCCATATCTGGAGCATTAGACACACTTCAGTATTTGTTTTCTCTTGGTGCCAACTGCAAAAAAACTGACAGTGAAGGAAACAATRTAATTCATTTAGCAGTGCTTTACTTTCACACAGAAATTCTTAAGCATCTGTTAGAGATAAATAATCCACATCTTCCAGTTTGGAGTACTATTGTAGGTAAGTACATAAGTGTGTCTCCAAGCATTTCATAGGTAGAATTCCTACCTAACCACTTGCAGTTTCCCTCCAGTTTTGAAATTACATAACCCTCAAATTACAAGTAATGAAACCAAAGTGAATCAGGATCAGAATTTCTCTAGGGACGTACTCTTTAACGTAAGTATTATTGGGGTTATTTCTTCTCTTTGACGTTTGAATTTGATGGAAAAAGTGTAACCTCTGCATGCTAAAAATCTAAGTTTGTCACATGAATAGTAGATTTCATCTTCATTAAGACTACTGTCCACTAAAGTACTGTTTTTTTCCATTCTCAGGCATTTCTTCTACTATTTTGAGGCTATCAGGCTAACACTTAAGAATGTTTTTGAATTTTTGTATGCAATTAATCTCATGCAGTGAAATAAAGCTATTCAAGTGATTGTTATGTGCTTTCAGGATCAATATCTTCTAGTATTAAAGGTACACCTGTAACACAGCTTGACAGTGGAAAAAGTAGCATCTTGGAGAAATGCGTGCTCTTTTTGGAAGCAGCATTTGTTTTSCATAATTGTGATCCTTTTGACTTAATTTCAATTTTAAACAGAACAAAGGATATTATCTGCAAAGTTGTCACCCTGTAAAGTCACAAGTATACTTACTGCTGTTGCTAGCTTCTCTTTCTTGTGAAGAGGGCCTTGCAAAGGATATTATATGCTATTTTTACTGCATTAAATACTGCAAGGTACAGACTATGAAAAGAGCTTGATTGAAGGTAAAAGCTAATATTTCTATATTGTTCCTACTACTGCCAGAAGAATAACATTTGAGGATTCTTCAGAGTTCATGGTGCAGTTAGGAAAAATTTTTGCAGGCCTTGTGTAAGAATGATTTTTTGGGGGGGGGGCCTTTGAGAGGAGGATTTTTCCCCCAGTAACAAGCAGTTACATACTCACATATTCACACGAACACATAGCACTTGAATATTTCTGTCATAGTATGTTTGTCTTTTAAGTGTACAATAAATTTTTGTCTTAATTTGAGTTCTGGGAAAGGAAATTCTTCTCGACCTACCAACAACAGAAATATCTGGCATGAAAACTTGTTTACGTTAATGGRATTTTTACTATTGATTTCATGAAATAGGAATCTGGCTGCAATGGAATATCATTATGGTGAAATACACTACAGTATTTTAAGGGTCTAGGAATCTATCATTCCTATTCAAAAGTATAATTGTTTTGTGGATTTTTTTTTTTTGTGTAAAACGTATTTTAATTCTAAATAGGAATGTTAAACTGTGAAGATACTAGAAGGAGAGAAATGGCCATTAGGTCTTTGGAAGTACTTTGCTTAGCAAAAGATTACTACTGGGAGTGCATTTTGGATGCAGGTAATACAGTACATCAAATATACTTAATATTTGCTTGAACGTTACTGTGGTAAGGCCTAAAATTAACTACACTGTCATCTGTTGCTAGCAACAGTGCTACTGCACAAAGATTTCATAAAGTGCTAAATGCAGCCAACAATTCCTGTTTTATTAAGAACAGATTAAAATGGCTGCTTGATGTATGTGTAATATGGATCACAATGGTTAAGTAACTACTTTGGGGATTAATTTTCTCTCTGGTAACATAAAATAACAGAGTAAGTTAAAAAAAAAAGAAAAAAGAAAAAAAAGAAAAAGAAAATTAAGCTATGGTATACTAAATCTAAAGCTATATAAAGACTGGATAAAAAACATTTTGAAAAACAATGCTGCTAATCTTAAAGCTGCTAATAATTTTAAAACTGAACTTGTCGGAAGCTGGAGAGCCAGTGAGCTAGTACAGAATCAAGATTTTAATAGGTACAGCGAAGGCTTTTGCAGAAAGACTGAATGTCAAAATTCCTTTTATAAAGGATAAGCATGGGAAACTGTAAACTCAGTACGGAGCATCAATGAAGTTATCAGACAGTAAGTTTAAAAGCAACAAAGTTGAATGCTTTTTCAGGCATATTGTGGATTGTAAGTATTGTGAAAACTAAAAGTGTTAGAGCTCAGTCCGTTTCCCATTCTCTTTTCTAAACATCAGCTACAAGCTGGAGATAAAATGCTGGGCTAGACTTGACTTTGGTCTGATTATAGCCTAACAGTTTTTGTATGTGGCAGTCTTGTCAAGCTACAGTAATCAGTGATCAGATGTGCAGAGGTGTACCTTCCTGAGGAAGTTTGAAACTGGAGATAGTTAGGTGTATTAGGTTAGATTAACATTTGAGCCATGCTTTTAGGCTACCAGTTTTGGATATATAGTCCTGATTGACGCATGCATCCTGTTTGCATCTCTCTGTAAGTTAACATTCTTTGACAGAAGTAGTATATATAAAATAGTATACTTGAGAATCAGAGTAGTATGCCTGCATCTGCATGTTTCAAAATCTCGTGTATTTAATAAGAACAAGACTCAGCTTAACTCAGAGGCTTTTTCATTATATTCTGTAGTTGTGTACGATATACCAAAACCATATCTTCCAAAATTTTTTTCCAGGAGAAGTTACACGTTTTTATAAATATATTCAGATGTCTGATTAAGTTTTACATTTTATTTGTATTTCAAGAGAGGTTAAATCTTAGAGGTAAGATATGTTCTACCTATCTGTTATTTATCTGATATTCTGAATGTCAGTTGAAAATAAATACTATTTTGGATGTTTTTTGTCATGACTGAAAGTAAGTCATGTGACTTTGTTTTTTTGCAGGCACTATATCCCCTATAATAAATTTGTTAAAAAGCCAGGATATTGAGCTTGCGTGCTTGGCTTCAGGTGTTCTTAGTAACATTTCAACTCATGATGCCGTTTCCAAAGCTTTAGCAAAAGCTGGAGGCATTTCTGTGTTGGTTGATTTGTTGGACTGTGGTGAACCCGAATTGCAGTCCCGCTGTGCTGTTATCTTRTATGATATTGCTCATTTGGACAATTACCGGAATGTCATTGCAGAGCTGGTAAGCCTGAATCCAGAATTATTAATTAAGCTTAAGTGATAAAGCTACTGTCAGCCTGCCCTCACACACAAACATACTATAGTCTCTCTCTTTGGGTAGTTTCATATAACGGACGTACTCTTTTTTTTTCTACTTTAGGGTGGAATCCCATCTTTGGTAAATCTTTTGGAAAGTAAAATGGATGATTTGTTGGTAAATGTAATAAATTGTATCCGAGTGTTATGCATTCAGAACAAAAGTAATCAAGAGGAAGTGAAGGAACATCAGGGTATCCCATTACTTATTCAGTTTCTAACTTCACATTCAGGTAAAAATTCATCTATGTATATTCTCCTTTTTGTGTGTGTCATATTCTTGTTGTAAACACTTGAAAAGCATAAACTTTTATTACTGATCGCARTGTGTCTGTTGTTCGCTCACAGGATCTGAGAAAAGGCTGCCACAGTTAATTGAAAAATTAAATCAGTTCCTTATTGAATATGGATTTTTTTTCACATCAGATTAGTTTAAGCAGCATACTTTAAAGCGTTTACATTTACAAAGTATACATGTATTGTATAAAATGATTCACAAACTAAATTTCAATACAGAAACATCAAAGGAAATATATAATTAAGTGAAGAGTCCTGCTCCCACCTTGGCTGCAGCCTGCATAGCTTGATCTTTTTTTTTTTTTTTTTTGGGGGGGGTGATTTTGTTATGTGGAGTTGCCTGTCAGGTAAATCAGCATTGTTTTCATTATATTGATAAAGATTGTGTGAATGAAAATTTTATGTGTGAGTAGCATAAAAGTATTGTCTTTAAACCCACACTTAATCAAAAAAAATTTTTTATCTTATATAAAGTCAAAAYAAAATCACACTTTAAAACAAAGCATTTATAACCACAATAAAGTTTATTATGGTTCCTGAATGTAAATACTGTAGAATTTTAGAGCATCTGCTAGTCCTCAACATTTGGACTTGAAAGCCATTCAGAATCTATAAGGATCTGATATGYGTTGAACAGGAATCTGGGCAAAATAACTGTTTTGTTGATTTTTTTTTGTTTGTTTGATCTGCATTAGTTCATTTAAAAACTTTCAGTGCTAACACTTATTTGAAATCAAATCTGTTTAAATTACATGAGTTTCTATATGTAAAAATAACAAATGGTTGCACTGGTTCTTACCTCTAACTGATAAATACTTCTTGCATTTAAAGGTGTACTACAGGCTGTGTCTTCTGCAGCTATTGCAGARCTTGCTCGAGGGAATAGAAAAATGCAGGATGTCATTGCAAATGCAGAGGCAATTGATCCTCTAGTTAAACTGCTAAAAAAAAGGAATATCAATGTACAGATAGAAGGTGCTACGGCTATAGAGGCACTATGTGAAAACAACACTCATGTGCAGAAGGCATTCCTGGAAAAATCAGTAACAAAGGATCTGTTGAAGCTCTTAAAGGCAAGAATTTCTCTTGTGTTTATTGGATTGTTTGACATCAATTTGTTCAGGAGAAAAGAGTGTAGAAAATGCAGTTACCTTGAACTTTTGGAAAACTTTTAATTTCATGGACTAGGTAGTTGGGACCTTTAATATGAACATCTTAAAACACTACTATGTATAAAAAAGCTTTTTTATTCTTACTATACAGGCATTTCACTTGAAAGTTAAGGAGCAGGGTGCAACAGCTTTGTGGGCATTGGCAGGAAAAAAACTGAAGCAGCAAAAGTTCATGGCGGAGCAGATTGGGTATAACTTAATTACTGATATGCTTTTGTCACCATCTGCTAAAATGCAGCATGTTGGTAAGCTACTTTTTTGTGCAAGTTTATAAAAATACTGGGCAGTTTATTAAAAAGGACTTTGATAAAATTTTCAAACTTTTTTGTTGGAAGGAGGAGAAGCAGTTGTTGCTCTTTGCGAAGAGAGCAGACATCATCAAAATCAAATATGTGAAGGAAGTGGAATCAGCCCTTTAGTCTGGCTGTTGAGAAATGCAAAAATAGCAGAGGGAACACTCCTGAATGTCATCAGAGCCCTGGGGACCATATGCGTTGGTTTGTAGAATCTGTTGAATTTGTTTGTTGAAGCAAAAGATTCTGAATAGAAAAATGGACTAAAAAGCTGTATCAATTACAGATTGTATTTTCTTTTGTACAGTATATAGYGGAACCATTGTGTGTCACTGAATATATGATGCCATAGATGACACTCTTATCCACTTATGATAAATTTGGAACCCATAGCATGTCCACAAAAAGTTGTCTGTACAATGTTATTGAGGTGTAAATGTGACTACCTTATCACACTTAGACAGACACCATATTTTTTTCTCAACAGTCTCTAATGCTGCTTCTTGTCTGCTGATATACAGCAGTAAATTGCCATGACTTCCTGATGTATTTGAAACCTCTTGCCTAGGTATTTAAAGGCATACCTTCATTAGTTAYGCCTTTTAATAGTCTGAGCTTTAAAATTCTTCAGGCATAAAGAAGATGGTTCATGTATACTTAGATAGTTTGCTTCTAATATATATTGTATACATGTGTGTTTTACATATCATTTGTCAATATGTATACACTAATGTATGCATACTAATATATACTGTAGTGTACATACACCCATGTATAAATTTGGTATCCTTGTTTCTGTTCTCTTCACCACATGCACAAATTCCTTATGTAAGAAATATTTTATGTGAACTCTTACAGGTGAGGCTCATACAAACAATCCTGTCAGCCAAAAAAGCATATTGGAGGAACAGGCCTTACCAATCCTAGTGCATATGCTAAAACATCACAGTTCACTTCAGATAAAGGTGTGGAGTAAGAAATTTCATGTGTATTTGTATGTTTGTGTATGTTTGTGTTTGCGTCTTCCTTCTCTGGTAGAGCGTAAGTTTCTAAGAATACTTCTTTTCTGCAGTGTAGTCAGAAGTGGGACAGAAAGGAAAAATGTAAAACACCTTAAAAAATCAACTACTGAAAAGTTATCTAAAAAGCCATTTTGTAGTCAATCTTGATTTTACAAATAGTTGTTGTAAATAGTGGSTGGTTTTATTTTTAATTATATGGAGGATTGAATTTTAGGAGGAACTGAAGAATACATACATATGTATATATTTGTCTATAAACAGAAAATAACGTGAAACTTAAAGATATGGTGGGATGATTCTCTTATTTGTGTGTTTCTCCTGAGCATGGTAGGTACATGTTGGTTGTTGTTTTTCCCCGAAATAATTGCTCRTGAATGTGATATTACTCTGTAGTAACTCATAATCTAGCTCTTTAAAGAATTGTGTATGGAATAATAGGTAACAGATGTGTTAAACACCTTTAACATATGTTAAGTAAATGGGACCAAATCTRTTTGCTAATGTGATCCTGTGAGATCACGTAATATTCTCCTTCTATTCCTTAATATTATCCAGTTTGGAATAATGTGAATTTTTAACATCGACAAAGCTCTGATAAGGAAAAGCTTTAGAACTTTTGAATCTGGTAATGTACAAAAGTGTAGTCTTGTGTCAGTGGGTCTGTTATCAATATCTTCAAGAGTTAAAAGAAAGTTTATTTTAATCCTAGTGCATAGATAAAATKTATTAAATCAGAAAATAAAATTTAGGCATCTCTACAGAGTAATGAGGGCAATATTACATTTATCTGTTTATATGTAGGTGTAAATAAAATTTTATACATCATATCTGTATTTTAAAATACATACGTAAAAATATATATATTTTTTATATATTTTTTTTTATATATATATATACACCCACACATACCTGATAATTCTTGTAGTGTATATGTATATACTACAAGGATTATCTGTTTTCATATTACATGGAACAAAGATTGTGATTTGAGGTTAGGAACATAGCCATTAATTTATGGAATTGTAGCAGAAATATGTATTCTCTGACATACTAAAACAGTAAGTAGTCATGAATTCTTTGGAAGAAAATGCAGGAAGTCCATTAGTGGGCATTTAAGTAGTTATCTGACCATTGGGGGAATCCTTTTTCTGATTTCTCCAGTTCACAGAAATGAAGAGATTTTTAGTGTTTTCAAACATGTGTTTTATGAATCTTATGTTTTGTAACATAAGATTGTTACCTTTTCATTACCTGGATAAATAGCTAATACTTTAAAACTTGCTAAATCCTTAGCCTCTAATATTGTACTGTGAATTATTGTAAGTTATGTAAATGTATTCTTTTATCTAACGTTGTTGCCTATTGCCTCTCGGTTACATTAATTGTCCTTKTTACAAGGATAGATTGCTAGGCTTACCATTTTTCTATTTTCTATTATTTTCAATGTATCTATCATACTTTCCTCTTTAGCTTCACTTTCTCCTCCCAAAACACAGTTAAAATTTTGTGCAACAGAGTAAATTACAGCTTCATGTTTTTCATTTTCCATATTTTTCAAATAGTGAAGTCTTAYTTCTTCCTGTGCTAGAAGAACTAATGATTTGTTCCAATATGASAACTTCCGTGTTTGGATGCATACACACTTCAATAGAAAAGATAAATGATTATTTCCTGTAAAATGTCTTTATTTAGTTGTGCGGAGTAACTGCTTTTTTCATAATGTTTAGGCTGAAGTTGCATATTCCTTGGCTTGTATTGTTTTAAGAAACCGTAAGTTACAGGAGGTGTTACAAGAGGAAGAGGGTTTTGTTTACTCTGATGTTCTTGAACTTCTTCACGTACAAAATAAGGTATGTTTTTTCTATAAAATAACTATCAATTTAAGAGCAAGAATATTCCTTTCATAATGCCACAGCAAGTTTAACATGCACGAAGTTTACTATACAATAGCTGCTTGTACTTTCTGTATGAAACYTTTTCATGTTAGCCATAATCAAAACTGTCTCATCTTTAACTGGACTAYTAYTTTTTGATAATGAAATTGTTCATTTAGATTTGGACTTTTTTTAGGTAAAAAATTTACACTAGTCTGATACATTTTCAGGAGATTTAAAGACATAAATGCTGTTACAGTCTAGGCACATACTGCAGWTATGGCAACTAAACCTTAAGTTCAGGCGGATAAAACCCCCATTTCTAGARTGAGTTTTACAGAAAAGCATTTCCTTTAAAGATATTTCTGCTGCAAGATTCCTTATGAGCTGGCTGCCCTCACAGTCCCTTGAACCAGTCCAYCTGTACAGGAATTAAAGAAAACACTGGACATGATCACTGTACCTACTAATGGCATTGTCCAGTGTTGGAGTATGCAGTGTCAGGAGCTGGGCAGGCACAYGTCTGGTGTAATTTTAGCACAGAGGAAAAAGCAAACCAAGAGCTGTCATTCTCAAAACTTTCTGCTGCACAGCATCAGCTATCCTAGCTCTTTTTTTTCCCTTTTTTCTTTTTTATTTTTTTTTCCCTTGCCCCCCATCCTTGTCACAACAAAAGTTGTAGTGGGTACACTTTGGTAATCCTTTGGTAGGATTATTTGTTTTTCTTATAAATTTTTTAGATTTTAGTTTTAGGTTTACTTGTTTTACTACTTAGTTTTGCTGTATTTCAAAGGAAGGTTTTTTACTCTAAGTAATAAATGTTCCTTCATGTTAAGTGTTCATACTTTATTGTTTTTCARTCTCTGAAGGCTTTTGTCTGGAATACATTTCTATAAATACTTAAAAATAACGTAAGTGGAGTAGTAAGAAGAGATGTGTGTTTGATAGGCTAGAATGCAGGGGTAGTAACTATTCTAGCATACCTARCAAGCCACAGATAGTGCAGGGAGGAGTAGGGGTTGATAGTATGAAATACAAATTTATATGATTTTCTGACTTTTTACTTTAAGGATATTTGTTTACGAGCAGCATATGCCTTAGCCCTTTTTGCATACAATAACTGTGTCCAACAACTCCGGATCCTGGAGAGTGGAGCAATTACAATATCTGTATTTGAACCTTTCCTGCAGTCAGAAATTGAGACAGATAAAGCATTGGCAGCATTTCAGGTATGAGATTAGGGRCTATTCTCAAAGCACAGGCTTTAGATATTTGAAACCTGAAAAAGATTTCTGGGTAATGTTATGTTCATGTATATGGTTTATAGAAGCCTAGGTRCCTTTGTGTAATCATATATGATCATATAGTAATAAGTTTTTGAGTATCTGCAATGAACTATTTAAAGAACATTTCATACAGTACTTTTTTCAAGCTTATTACACCATGTTGACTTATTCTGTACCCTTCACTCATCTAGAAAATAAGATTTTTGCCTTAAAGCATGCAGCATTCTTTTTGTKTTTTAATTTAGTATTACATAATATTTTAATTCTTCTAATAAAGTAGTATGATGTGAAGTAAGCAAAAAACAGTATTACTTGAGGGCATTATATGTTAGCTAGCTAAAACTTAAAGTACTGTATTGTTTGTTTTGCACTCTTGCATCTATAGTTAAACCAATTCTTTCTCACAGTTGGTATTGGTTATGAATGTATCACATTGCCTGTGATTAAATTTAGAGCAGCATTTATAATTGTTTTTCCAATAATAAAAAGAAGGATAAGGAAGTATGAGGCTTATCTACATCAAGATGTCTTTTGATTTCAGATTGTTGTATTAGCCAGAGTCATAGTGGATGTTGATCAGGTTACTTTGTCTGCTAGAGGTGTTACTACGTTAGTTGAACTGCTAAGTTCTGAGAACACAGCTACTCTTATTCTTACAGGTAGGAAATAGAGAAAATGAACAGCTTATTTTTATAGCAGCAAAAATTAAGCATGCATTTTCCAAGGACTATTTTTTCCTCTAACATAATGTAGTAAAAAATATGATAATTAAACATGTGCAATGTTAGATGCAAAATCAAATTACAGCGTGCCCAGATTACTTGTTTGAAGCTTTTTTTTTTTAAAAAAAAAAAAAGTTACCACTTCTGATGCAAACAACCATTAACATTTTATACTGTAATATAAAGTGGAACCAGCCTCTGTATAGCTGCTACTCCATCTCCTGGGGAAATGTGGAGAAATAAAGACCTAATTCATCTTAAAAAGAACTTTAATGGGGGGACGAGGGGAAGGTTTTATTTTAGTAATGAAAAATGAAAGTAAGGATTTCAACAGCTTGTTAAAAAAAATTGGAGTTTTAAAGAATAAAAGTAGTATTGATAGGTATAGAATGATTTTTCTTCTTCCTAAGGCAGATTTCTTAAAGAAATACAGTATTTTACATTTAAAAATTGCTGAGAGTTTGAGTAGAAATAATGGTGGCAAGTTTGTTGATATACAACCAATTAATAGTTTCTGAAGTTGTTTCAGAAAGAGTATTGATATATATCGTTAAGATTATGGAGGAGGTTTAATATGCTTACAGTTCATTTGTACGCTTCTCATGTCTCATTTCTAGGGAAGTTATTGGCCAGCTTGGCTCATACAAGGGCAGGAATTCCAGAAGCAATTACTACATTAGGAACTATCCAGCGTCTTTGTTATCATCTGTACTCAGATGACGAAGAGGTAAAATGCTAGAAAAGAAACATTTGTGTTGTTTCTGTTTTTGCTCTGTGTTAAATTTAACTTGCACAGCTGGCTTGACAGTACAGCTCAGGCTAACAGGAGTATTTCGGAAAAAAATGATGAAGTAGGATAATTAAATAGCAATTGATGGTTTCTTATCTTTGTTGAAATTGGGAATTCAGAAGAGGCCAATTTTTCAACTAAATGTTTCAGTGCATGTCAGCTATCCATCAGATCCAGCCCATGAAGACTCCTGTTGACTTGAAAGCAGTGCTTCTGAATAACAGTGATACTGAATTACCAGATGTAGTAAAGATTTACCGTTTTGATTTTAGTTAGTATAGAGGGCATGTTTGTCTTGATTTTTGTAGGCTGTTGAACATGCTTCCCATATGTTCTATGGATTTTAAGTCCATCAGAGCTTTATCTGTGCATCTTTCTCTAAATTTTTGTCTAGTCTGTTGTTCAATAATCAAAAGTTAGTCTTATCTYTGTAAAACTTAAGCAGGTGTAGTCTACCTTATCATGTAAGTTTACAAATTCCATATGGAGGTAGGATTYAGTTTTTTGTTTTCAATAAATGGGTCATGTATTGGGAGAAGAACCCAGCAAAAGACCATAGCATATTTACTACCATGATCAAAGCTTTACGTTTTGCTGTCCTATCAAAACAGCAGTGGTAATAGCAGATAATCTCCAGTGCTATGTGGTTCAACATTCATTCAGTAAAGAATTGATTAATTACCAACAGTGCTTCTTACAGCACTTGTAGGTTGAATATGACTAGCCTGGGGTGTCTTAAACTAGCATATGGTGGTTTAGCTGACTGTCTTCTATTACACGTCTCTTTGGTAGTATATGTTATAAGTGGTATAGGGAGACAGTGAAGTAATAATGTTAACAATTGACTAAATAATGGCGTGAAAAAATCGGCTATTGAAGAGCTTCATTTTAATTTGTGTGACAYGTGGTGACAAATCTTGTACTCTTTCCCATCTCTCTACAAATATTCATTGTTTTCAGCTACAGGTGGGTACAGGAGCTTCAGTCTTTCTTTTGGTGCAGTAAATTGCACCAAGTAATAGGAGGATCTGCAAAGTAGAGCAGCTTTTCAGTTGAAAATAGAACCAAATTTATGTTCATTCAACAGGAATGGTTTTTTACTTTTTCATTCATGCTATTGTCTTTTTAATCCATGTTTTGGAATTCTGTTGGGTGAGTGGAGATCTGCTGGTGTTCACCTGCTTTGTTTTGATAAAATGGTCTCTTTGTTTACTGAGAAGAATATCGTGTAACCTAAGGATGAGAACAGTTTTTCTTCTAGGTTTGCATGGCCTCTGCCACTGCACTGGGATACTTAACATTTAACCAGACTGCRTACCGCCATCTCTTGGTAGAGTGCAGGAACAAACCAAAGCAGTTTAGCCGCCTAATGAACAACCTCAGCAGAGATGCACGAATAAACCAGGATTTTGTAAATGAGTTCCAACGAGAAAGACGAGCRGGACTGCCTTCTCTAAGGTACTGTCTCCTGTACTTTTACTGGTGTTTTACYAAAGTTAAATAATGAATTATAAACATCCTAAAACTGTATTTTTACATTATTTTAAGGGCATATTAAGGAGATTGTTGTGGAAAAACGTGTTTTCATGCATGATCACAAAGTAGTGATTCATGCAATATGATCTTTGTAAATGCAAGTTTTTGATATAGCCAACTTGTATTTGTAAATACACAGATGTATCTGTAGGCATATATAAAACCAATTTTATGAACATGTTCCTTAAATACCAAATACTACTTTTATGCTCTGCATCCCMTCTTAAAGGGGTGATATATGTTATTGTAACTAATCATATGAGGTCGTSTGGATTTTTCCTAATCTTAAAATATTAGCATACTATTTTCATTTTGAATTTTCTGGAAAATTTGGTCAATGGGACATAGTTTTAAGTGATAATCTAATTCTGATGGGATCCTTGCTGTTAGCCAAACAGAGGTTACATATTTTGGGAATTGTACATAATTGAATTTCTGTATTACTAATATGATTTCTTTAATCTTATAGTTCTTTGGGGACTCACAGCTAGGGAATATGCTCTGAATTTTTTAAATAAATACCTGGTTCAGCATAAGCCACGTATTTTGCATGAACTGAGAAGAAGGAATCATTCTGCATGGGTAGTATCTGTATTTTACCATGCTAGTCAAAACATGTTAATGTTTCTTTTTACTGTATTTATTGGTAAAATTTTAGGCCATTGCTCCATGGAAGTTGGAGGTAACTGCTTTTTAAAGAAAAACCCTACTCTTATTCATTATGCTCCATTTTTCTGTAACATTTAAAAATACATTCATTCACTACTCAGAACTACTGAGGAAAATGTAAGATGAAAAGATTGTAGTAGTCCATGGATGTGCAAACCAGTGTTAAAAAAAAAAAAAAAAAAGCATGTAAAAATAAGATTAGTGTCATAGTGAAGGAAAATGTTAAGAATATAATTTTTAAACAGTGAATTTTATTGTGACTTTTCCTTAGGGTATACAGAGATTCCTTTTCTTTTTAATAAAACCTTAAGATTTTAAAGATGTGTGCAAGTGTATGGGTGAATGGCTTAAAAAAGCTGGATTTCTCAGAAGTGCTGTGCCCTCCTTAACAGAAGTTGTTTTTCATCAACTGTTGCTGCGCTCACAGGAGTGTAATATATGATATGTAACTGCAAATTCTGAACAGTCTTATTAGTCATAAATGATAAAACATTGGCTGTAATTTCAAATTTTGAAAAAATTTTAAAACTTGAAAACAAAAAGGTATAGTGCCAGCATTTGGTTTTGTGCATTTAAGTTCAATCACACATTTATCATATCACAGTTATTTATCAGAAATTCTTCTTATTTTTGCCAAGTAATTATTGAATGCATGGTTTAGACACAAACATTTGAGAGAAATGCTTTCCTATTGCATTACTTCCCCTTTACCTTCTGAATTACATATAGACCCAGTGAAGTCAATGATATTTGCCACTTCACTTCAGTAGTTCAGACAAGATTTTATTATCTTGCAATACCAGAAACGCTCCTGGAATAAGGTCCTGCTTAATATCAGTAAATATGTAGGAACGAGTTCCTCTTGGAAGTAATGGTCAGGGGCTGTGGTCAATGGTCAAGCAAGCAAGTGCTGCACTGAGTAACCTTCATCTACCTAGAACCTTGCCCCCAAATGCCAACTATTCTTAGTAGTTATATAGATAGAAACAAAACAGGCTTGTTTTGTTTTAATATAAAACAAGTTTACATTTTTAAACTATGAAAAATCTGAAMAAGTTTCCTAATAAAAGTGTATAAGGAAAGCTGAAATAAAGGCTGAAAGACTCCATTTCACTAGTACAAGAATGTGTTGAGTACTTTAAAATACTCATTCTGAAGATGTCATTCTTCTACTTGCAGTTTGATGATAAATGGAGGACCACCTGCAGTTCCAGCTTACTCTAGAGGTATGTTATTTCTCAGCTCACTTTCAGTAGCAGTCAGGTAAGAGTTTACTGGTGCATCTGCAAAGTAAGGCTGTGAAAAGCAACTCCAGAATCAGTTTGTATTTTCTACAGCCACGAGATGTATGTTGGTCATAAACTTAAAACTTTTATTTCTTCCCTACACAGCAAACGAGTACCAGTTTGTACTAAATACAGTTTCCTACTCAAGAAACTGTARGTGGCAAAATTTAACTACTGTATTAAAGAAAGCCATTTTCCTAATTTTGCTAAACAATGAAGATGATGGGTACATTCAAAAAGGTCAAAAGTCATGACTGCAGATGTAAAATACTTTTATTTAGGTCATACACAACTTCAGTTTGAAGTCATTTGTGGGGGGTTTTTTCCAAGAAGTCTCAAACTTGTAGCTTTTGCTGTTCAGAACACAGTTGCGATCTATTACATATGACACAAATTCTAACAAAATAATTTACTATATTTTTCAGAGAGGCTGTGGAGTTGTACAGGAAGACATCCCTGGGCTAAGTGTCAACCTAAGGATTCACTGCTTTTGATATCTACCCCTGTTCACCTAAGGGGAAAACTCAGAAGAGCAAATATGTTCCGTAGACAAACTTCTAGAATATATTCATTTACATATGCAGTTTCTTCAGACATCACAAAAGTTTCAAGACCAAGAATTGTTAACCTTAGTAAGATTTCAGCCACTGTACCAGGAGAAAAGTTCAAGTCCTGTGTCAATAATGGAGTTGAAAAGCTCTTAATATAATTATGCAATGTTCTGTTACTTGTATTTACAAAGCTTCTTGTATCAGTTATTTCACAAAAYGTGTTTTGTGAAATCTCAGTTCTTGAGACTGTATTAGATAGAGGAAGACTCTCTGTGAATACATTAAAAAGAGCAACAGTGCTAAAGAATAAATGCATTAAAAATCTACAACTGTGAAGTAGTCAAAGAGGACTTAACAGGTTTAGAGAGTTTAAGTAGAAGCTTAAATCAAGCAGTGCACTCTATCCCTCTAAAAGAGGTCTCTGAACATTTCATATGGAGAAATTAGGGAAATAACCTAGGAGAGTGTCTGAACCTATTTTATGGCAAATATGTCAACGYTTACAGACACCTTAGATCACAGCAGCTATTATAGTTAAAATCCCATAAAACTATACAAAAATATGCCTCCTAGAACACTGCTACAAACTGTGAAAACTGAGTAAGTATTCTTCAAATACCACCTTCTGTTTAATGAGGGATCTTACCTTCTTCAAAAAAATACTGGTAAAATTAATGCATGTAACTTGTTAATTTGTGTTAAATCTTGCACTGAAGCTCAAAAAAACGAAAAGAAAAAAACAATCCGGTCCAAACATTGCCACCTTTACCACAGAAAAACTTCATCTTCTGTCTGTCTCAGATATCCCAATTATTTTTGTTATATTTAAATAGAGGTAACTTTAAAAATGTGTTAAATATTAAAACATTTTGTTAATTGTCATCTAGAACTAAGAGGTGCTTAATACATGTTCCAGTAATCACCAGTGCAATGAAYAATGTATCTACTAGTGATTGTCAAAAGGCACAATAACAGTAACCCATAATTCACATCAAAACGCAAAACTTGCACCCTGATATCCCCATTTACAGTGTTAATAGTTATACTGAGCTGCTTTAGAAAAGGAGGAAATYAAACAGCATTAGTAGCCATGTACTCCAAAATTCTAAGGCTGTGTTTAATTAGAAAGGGCTTCTTAAATGAGAAGAAAAGTAGGTACTGTTGGAATTCAACTGTATTTGCAAAGCCAAGACATTGGGACCCTTATGAAAATCTATCCTTGCTCTTATTTACTTTCTCTAGCTTTTTAATCACAGAAGGTATGATTTTTTTTATGTATAATGTGAATGATAAATGTACAAGTAAGTGTAAACCACTAAGACATTTTGATTAGTGTAAATTTATATTAATTAGAAAATGCATTTTTAATTTCATGTTTTGATACCTAGGACCTATGCATTTGTGGAACAGCATCTTGAAACATTTTGGTGATATTATATAGCATTTATTTCTATGACGTGATTTTAACAACTGTAAACCAAGTATTGATAGTAAATGTAACAGCATTCAAACAGTTCTTACTAAAGAATTTGTAATTAGATTTATTTAGTTACTACTAAACTTGATGCCAACCATCAAATCTTCATTTTTAGTCTTGGCACCTTGATGGAATCTTCTTCAACTCTTTTTGAGATATCAATGCCAAGGGCAGCGCTAGAAAACAGTAATACTTGTTATCTGTTTTTTTTAAAAACATAATTTTGCTGCAGKAGGAGGACAACTTAGGAAAAACAGCAGTGACTTCAACCTTGTCTTTTTGGAAATCATTTTATTTAGATTTCTGTATCAGTTGGTAATTTATCTTGCATCTCACTGATGAATGCAAGACACACTAGAAGTTCATAGTTACGTTTTTAGTGAGAATCCTAAAGGAGGCATAGCTTACAGCAAAAAATTCTTCGTGAAGGTTTTATTCATAGACAAGACATATATAACAAGTTCCTCTTTAAGAACAGTACTTTTTATCATTTTTTCATGTGAAAATGATAAACAAAATTCTTGTCCTGAGACATTCCAAGACTATCTTACTGGTCATACGCAATGTGAAGACATTCTACATCAGCTTGTGTTAGTCTTTTAGTCTRCCTTGTCTTACATTTTTATTGACTACAGTGAAAAAGCAAAGAAAARGTCTGTAAATGAATTTAGCCACTTACTTTGCTTCATAGCGGATGCCATCAGTACRGTGTAAAACACCAAGTCCTGCACGTAACCTTTCAATGCCATTCCTAAGCCAAAAAGCAATTACATGAAAATGCACACCATAACTTATCTGAACACAAACATGGGCTCAGTTACAGCAAATTTTTCACTCTGATGTTAAGTTTTAAAGAATGCCATAGAAATACAYGTTAAGAAAAACAGTCCTTACCATGCAATCATGACACCATTATCAGTGCAGAGTCTTGGAGGAGGACACAGAAAAGCAAAACCATTTGCATCCGCCAAAATCTGCAGACCTTTTCGGATATACTGATTACTTGCAACTCCTCCTGACACAACCTGACACCAATTTTAAAAACAAAAAGGCATAACAAAAGTAAGGAAGAAGAGCTTTTAGTAAAAAAATTGTAAAACCTATAAATTCCTTATGYAATTGCTGTTAGAAACATTATTTTTTTCTACTCTTGCCTTAGCTGCTTTAGTGTGCTGTGTTCACTGAAACAAGTAGTGCGTTTCATTCCAGAAGGAGCTGTACAGTGGTGGAAGGTGATGCTACTAGTCYTCCTCCTAATTTACAGAGCACACTAAATTTTATTTTAAAAGTGCTTTGAAGTCCTTGGGAGTAAAAAGTGTGTCCATAAGAACATGCCACATATCTAAATACAATCTACATAGTTGTAGGCTTTAAATAACGAAAAAGTCTTAAAAGTAATTTTAGTATTAATTTAACACCACAACATTAGTGTTTATGCACAATGTACACTTAATTCAGTAACTATACTTAAGATATAATTAAGTACAATTTTTTATTTTGAAATAGCTCTGTCRAGGGAGAAAGTACCAAAAGGCACCTGCACCTTCAAGTGGTATTATACAGCAAAATATAAAATTGAGAATTCCATTCACATAAACAAGAAGAAAATAATGTATACCCACCAAAGTTGCATTTTTTGGTGATAATATGCTATGTTTTATGCAGAACAGCATGGCTCGATACGTCCGCTTGATAATATGAACAGCCACTGCGTGCTGTGCAGCAGCAGCAATATCTTTAACACAAGACAGCAGCTCTCCTTCCTGAAGACCTGTAAAAAATGTATGWCTAATGGGTTTTCCTGTGTGTAGCTCATCAAGAGTACAGTTTATACCTGACTTTGTTTAAAAATACCTTCTTCTTTTTCTTTTTGTATAATTACTTTATTTACAAGATTCTGAAGTCCAGAGAAAGAAAAATCACAGTTACGGTAATGTTGCATGGGAACTCTGAATGCGTAACGCTGCCGGTTTCCAGTCTGAGCCAAGTGCTCTATAGCCTTCCCCCCAGCCATGCTGTGGCACTCTGGGTGTTTGCTTAAGGAGAGCCTTCTTGCCACCTGAGGAGGAAATAATAGCAGACTCAAAATTAAGAGCCTAACTAATTACTCCTGTGACTGCATCACTGTATTGAAGTTAGTGGAGTTAAAGTAGAGACACATCACAAAATCCAATGTTCCTACCATGAAAGTACAAATGGGGCACAATAAGGGCAAGGCTTGGTGGGATGGTAATGTAGTGGATYGTTTTGCTAGCGCAACTAGAAATGCAACTCTAGAACGACGTAGGCAAATGTGAGAGTCAGCAAATTTTGCAAAAAACAGTTTGATCAGTGTTTCTGCTCTGGGAAACAGATGTGGGCAGCCATATTGTATTATCRGGTAAATAAAAACAAAGTTGATTTGATAACACTTCTCTTTTCCACTCCACCCTTTTCTTTAACATACGTTTAAAAACTCGGCTTGTGTTTGAAAATAATTGAAAGTGGCCAATTTTACAGACTGCACTCAGTGACTCAGAAAAGTTGGATTCTGARGGCCAAACCAACCTTTTTAAACTGCACAATAAAACCAGTAACACAAGGATTTTAATATGTATTGTTTCAAATTAGACAGTATGTTTTAAATATTATTGATATTCTCATGTTAGTACTACTCATTTGTACAATGAATACCTAATTCCAACATAAYTTCGGTTGTCTAATTTATCTATTTGTTAAAATATAATTAATAGGTATAATTACTACTGATGCTCTAAAATGCATAGATTTTTAACAGCCTCTTGGCTSTTAAATCTATGCTGTTTCAATATATGCAAAAAGCATTAACTAAAGCTCATGTTGCTTTTTATTACTGTCTTCAGCCTGATGTCAATACTGCTACTCTGTAGTATAATTACAGTAACAAGTAGATTGATGTATGCATRGAAGTATTACCTTGTCCAACATGTCACCTGGTGCTATATCTATTGACTGTCCAAGCAGAAGGAAATCTGAAACTCCTTGTGCTACTGCCAAAATGCAGTGACCTCCAGACAGCAAAAGAACTAAGAAAGGAAATTCCACTTGATTTGTCAGTCTAATKGTAAGTGCGTGAGCCTCCATGTGATGAATGGGTATGAAAGGCTTCTTATACTCGTTCACCAATTTTAAGCTGTATTTCAGTCCCACTCCAAGACTTAACGCAAGTCCTGGTTTTACTGTAGTTGCAATAGCAGCAAGTTCATTTACAGAAACTCCGCTGATGCTAAGCGCTTCTTTTACTATTTGCTCAATGTTTTCTCTGTGAAGTTGCTGTGCCACCAGAGGAATTATCCCACCTGTTCTAGTTAAAAACAAAAAATTATAATACAATTTGTATTTCATAACAGACAATCACAGAAAAAGCAAATTTACTTCTTGCGTCTTTCCCTAAAACATTCTCTGATGCTTTGTGTAAAGTAAAGGACACCTACGTACTGAAGAAATCATCATTTTCACTGGGAAGCCAGAAAAGCATTTTACTTGCTCAAGTTTGATATATTCCCCTTAAAGGCAACCAAACACGGTGGCAAAACAATTTTGGTAACTGAACATTCAGAATCACTGAACTGAACATTCAGAATCACTGACCCTTAACTGTTAATTCAGGTATTTAGCCGCTAGTGCCTATTTTCATTAATTTTCTCATAACACTGGAGACATTTAGTCTATCTATCTAATCTGGGTTATAACTAATAATAATTTGATGTTTAATTAGGCTAAATAATCAAGTTAAATAAYGTCTTTTGGGGGGGAAAGAAAACACTAGAGGAAACTCTTTACCCTCACTCTTACTAGAAYCATAAGAAAAATGTGTATTGGGCCAAAAGATAGTCCTTACACCCACACACTTCATATCAAGCACTTTGGAGGAGAAGAGTTTTGTGTTAACAATGTTACGAGCAAGAACAAGAATAAAATCATCAGTAAGCATATGTAATTAGTTACATAATAAAACACTGAGAGCAGTATGTTCTTACTTCAAATGGACTTCCTTCTGACAGTGCAGTGCTTCTCCTAGAATATTGCCAGCATCATCCACCACAGCAGCACCAGTATCATCGCAGCTTGTTTCTATTCCCAGAACTAGTTTCGGAAGACACGGTTTTCCCACGTGAGTAGAGTTGCTTCTTAGCCACGCAGCCTGGCCATGTTTAATTGATTTCAAAAGGCTTTTGGTGATGCTGTTCATTGTCAAAAATCTGTCTTGTAGTTACATCTAGAAAGGAACTGCACAGAGACCATCTCTTCAGAATTCGTGTTTTACAAAGGTCTTTTGACCAAGGCCAGTAACCAGCAATCACTGAGATATGAGCAATATCCACCCAGATTGCAATTTACCGAGAATTACTTTAATCCATTACTTCAAAGGTGGTTTACATACTATTCACTTGTTGCACCCAGCAGCRCAGAGGTGATAAAAACCCCAGCTGCATTTTGCTGGCTGCCAGCCTCTCCCATCTTCTCTCACCTCCTCCCAGCAGGCCCCCGCGTACGGAGGTGTCTCGGTGCCGGAGCCGGACACAGCGGCCGGTCCAGCGCCGCGAACCGGGGCCGCCCCAGTTTTCTCTGCCTACTCGCTTAACTATTACTGAGGGACTGTCAGGCATATTCTCTTTCAGATATATGACAGGTAATGAATTTGCAATGTTTAGGTAAAACATGCCATACGCGTATTTAATTCTCTAGAAGTCTGGGTTTTTAAATGTACCGCAGCTTCCTCGCTCCCGCCCGCTGCCCCGCTGCCCCGCGCCCTGCGGAAGCGACACCCGCCGCACCGCCCGCCG
>NW_028185261.1:808388-815643 GCF_003343005.1 Rhea americana | reverse complement strand
CCACCGCGCATGCGCCGCGCACCCGCGGCGGGGGCGCCCCGCCCCGCTTCCGGCCGCTGCCGCCGGGGCGCCTCAGGCGCAGCGCGGCGGCAGCGCGACCCGCCGACGGGCTTGATTTAAAAGGCAGCCCGCTGTCGCTTGGCGTACAAATAACTTCGAACTTTATTGACTTCTAAGTAAATCCGATTGCTAAAGAGTTTTTTGCAACTAAAAACACAGCTCGCTAGCTGTGTTTTTAACAGCGTCTTTTTCAGACGAGTACTCTGAAGATTCTCTAACATCAAAAGAAATACACCACGGTGTTGGGGGGATTTCTGTGTTCTCTCTTCCTCACAGGCTGTCACTGCAACCGGAAACGTGTATCAGGCCATGATACTGGAAACTAAAAAGTCACCTTTGAAGTCGTGAATGGAGGCTTCTATCTATCTAATCTGCTTTCAGTTGGCAGCTACTCGGTAGATTTAAAAAATCACCTTTTTTTCCGCAARATACAGAAATAAGTGCTCGGTGCTCTAGATGTACCTACTTCGCTCTAGTTCCAGAGCCGATTATATACAAGATTACTCAGTACCACACTGTACCCTTAAAACGCTGCATTCCTGCACATTTCCAAGACATGCAAATTATTTGTATCTTTTTCTGCAGATGCATACAGCTAGGCCATACGATTTGTCTACTCACCTATTTCTAGTTGGACTTCTATCTAACTTATGATCTACACAGTTCCTCTTACATATTTTAACACTGTTATTCTCTAAGGGAGCTGCTTCTCCTACAACAGCAGCGACCATTCCCCCACTGAATTACAATCCGTAAGTACCAGAGAAAATAGTCAAATATCCACACCTTAAAAGAAATTTCCGCTTTTCAGGCTGTCTCATTTACACATAGAAAATCAATGACAATTTTTTTCTGGAAAGCAAAAATGAAACAAAARCAACATTGGCAATTTGTAGAAGCATAGGTAAGTTGAGCTGATCAGGTTGACGTAGAAATCCCCTGAGTTGACAGTTAAGGACTTTCTTCGTGACAAGGATCACAGGAGCAAATAAGGCATTGATTATACCGTCAGGTTATAGTAGCTGTCGCAGTATCTACCGAGAGAAACTCTTCCCATGCAACAACAAAACCAAACCATTTACAATCCAAAAAGCAGTAACTAGCTACTTCTACGTAATCCAAGAATGCAGCCTCGCCAGCCCTTTAAGTTAAGGATTCTGGATTTAAATATTAAGTTACCATTTGTACCACAGTTGAYTGGGTGGCTGTGAAACACTGCTCTCCATTTCAACAGTTATTCATACCTCCTCTACCAGTCACTTGCATCAGCCAGACACCTGCACCGTCTTGGTGTTGGTTACACTATAGAGCTGGCATACCCCGTTCCTCATGGAAATCTTTCTTCCAGAGGTTTCCAATTCACATTTAAGTATTTGGAGGCATCTTTTTATAAATTCAGCTTTCATTCCAGGCAACGTTGCAAGTAGTAGTAATCGGATCTGGGAGGTAAAAGCATCTCTCACGCAGTATTACTAGGTAACGGGCACAGCAGCAGCCTACTCGTTTCCTTCCGCGGAGGAGAAGCAGCGGCGGTGCCGGGGCCGGTCGGCGTTGGACCTTCTGCTCAGTACTTGTTGATGCCAAAGATTCTGACACCGTGCAGCTGCGGCAGCTTGGGGATGAGCACCGTCAGGAGAGAGGCCGTGTTGAGGATAAAGTGCGTTGGATCATACTTCGTGTAGAAACTTGCCAGGAAGTACCTGCAAGAAAAAGGAGGAAGCAAGCTTAGCTGGTAACAACTCGTCTAAAACCAACCAACCAAACAGAGCATGGTTTAACAAGGGGCTTCGTTAATCACTAATAGTTTGCTCATGTATTCCTGTACTAGAAATCTCACTTCAGATTCTAGGTCTTACAGCAAAGCAATGGGCCAAGTATCTTCTTCCCATGCTTGTCACAGTGCTGAAAAGTACCTCTCAGCTGGTATTTTCCTCCAACATTTCTCCCCTCCAGCTTGGGAGGAGGRAGGTCTCTATATCTTAAGCTACAAGCCTCATTTGTGTTGCAGGTTTTAAACGGTGTAAGACCCATTAGTGACATACGTATCGCAGCTACCCCAACAAGCTCAGTGACAAAACATTCGGTATTTCTCAATGCAAAAGTCATTTCTGCTGAGCACATCTGTGATCAGCATTATCTTGAAATGCTTCCAGTCTAGCACATATTTCCAGGACAAATTTCCTTTAAGCTAGTCCACAACCTGTTCAACTGGGAAAATAAGGGAACATGTCTCAAAATCCAGTTCACATCCAAATTTCTTATATTTTGAACCAATAACCCCATCTCATTCTTTGMAAAAACTAGTCACAGAAGTAAGATTGCTGTTTTTGCAGCAAAAGGAAAATGTTTGTTCAGCTTCTTGGGCATTACTGATGCATGCAGAGAAATGTATACATGTGTTATGATTATAAAAGTCCCACTAAAAAGTGGGAAGCTACATCTAAAGAAAGATCTTTTTTGTAGAGTTTTGCTTTGTTTCAGCTTCTATCCTTTGTGAGACAGCTTTCTAAACTTGATGCAGGACCTCAYCTTTCTCCCCCTTCCCAGCCATGAAAACAGACAGCTTAAAAGAAAAACAGCACAGCTTTTTACAATGTCTATTAAATACTTATCTGATTTCCTGTAGTTACACAACCATACTTTTGTCAAGCGACATGAGGTGTATAATTTCTATCAGAGTTCTGTTTACGTAACTCATGTAAACAGAAGACAGTGTGTACAAAGCAAAACCGACAGGCAAGACCGCGGAGGATCCCATTCACCGAGCACTGCCACGTTCCTCGTGGCTCCCAAGCTGCAAAATGGTTAATAGGTGCCATAAAGTAATGTACGTGTAACTAAGGGTATTTAGATTAGCTTAGATTTTCAACTTTTTGGTCTCTTAAAAAACTCTAAGAGTTAATAGCAARTTTTCCTTCTAACCTTTCTGATCTTTGATCCCATTAAAAAATGTTAACAAACTTTGAATTCAGTATTTGAATTAGCRTGTTGAAAGCTACATGAGAAAAGACTGTTGATTGTATGGCCTGTAAATACGTATTCCCTAAGCCTACAATGTAGAAACAAACAAAAAATCAACAGAGAAAAATCCTTTTAAAAAGTAAGTGTAAGTCAYTTAATTTTGCAGCATCTGAAAGCATGGCTTTAGGATTCAATTCATGCATAATATAGTTTGGAACTCACAGTATTATAGGASAGATTGTGAAGAATTTTCTTGAAGATGTAAATTGTACTCCATAATCCAGTTGCTCCCAGTGCGTTAGTAGCCTAGCTTTCCCCTGATCAGGTGTTTCAAAAGGAGTTCCCTTAACTGCATGCAAAAACACATACATTCCCTGGGGAAAATAAAGAGCAAATATAATGACACTATTATTTATGTTTTATGTAATGGTTGCATTGTTCAAGGTATTGAGGGAAAAAAAAGTTACAGATTCAATGGCATAGCCAGAGTTAGAACCAAAGTCCACATCCAACCCAGTGCCTTGTCCTCTACATTAGAGGGCAAAGATTGAAYGAACTCAACCAAATTTTAGTAAGTACTGTAACAATTTTAAGGCTGCCAGGTTAATGTTACTGCTTTTCTAACACTGGTAAATTGAGTGATAGAGTCTGTGCAAAGTAAGTATCTATATAGTATATACTATCTAAAATCKCTCTCTCCCCYCTCCCTCCCTCCCTMGGCAATATTATAAGGAGAAATTCTGAAAGCTCTCGCAACCTACTTTAGCTTCAAATGCTTAGAAGCTGCTATCTGATGAATACTGTCTATCTCTTTATCACACTGAACTGTTCTTTGTTTTTAATTGATGSACCCAAGCCATGTCTAATCTGCTCCAAAATACAAATTTGAGTCCACTGTTTTCAGATAGTGGGGTCTGTTCTTTTCCAGTTTTCATAAACATTTTTTTCCTCTATCCATGAGATACACAAGAATCTCTATCAGCAAATGTCAAAGATTTCAGTTTCCTTTCTTTAAAGTGCATTTATTTCTTATGGCACATATGTAAATTGCTAGAGAACACTTTAAATAGAAAAAACAGTTTTTCACATTTCTTATACAGGAGACAAAGGTTAAKCAAGTCACTTCAAGTGTCATTCTACTTTATTAGGAACAGCCTCCTTGACAGGTGGCATATGACCATGGATAAGAGAATTAATTTGTTTAACCAATTCTTTGATCCATGATGTTTGCTGTGTCTCAGTTTTACAACCCAATGAAAACAAATTTTATTTGTGTCACTTCTTGGCATGAAATCAAATTCTTACTACTTATTTTATTTTGCACTAGTATTTGCAGTAAGGACAACCAAAAAAAAAAGAAAGTGCTTTCAAGGTCAGCTAAGAGYTTTCCAGTAGTGGAAATCCAAGGGTTTTTGTTTTGTTTTGTTTCTTGTCAAACCTTTCAAGGCTATGTTTCAAAATAAGTTCTGTTTAAATACTGACATATCCAGAGTATGGTTCATATCCATCTTTGATTGCTCCAATGCAAAACTACTTGCCAGTGCTTGTTCTCATCCCTGTGCTCACTATAGCTACTTGCAATGAATATAGCTACTYGCAATACTAAGTTTTGGGGAAATACTTAGTAATTCTCATGTCTGCCAATATCTTTCAAAGTCAGGCATGTCTGATGCTATCAAAAAGAATTTAAGAAATGCTATAGTAATACTTACAAGCTCACTACTAGTTTTAAACATAGCTAGAAAAATAAAGAGTCCTTGAGGAAAAAACTGAAGATTTACAAGCTTATAGAGGACATCATCTAACTTTTGTCTTCAATGTGACTATCACTTTCCTAAACGGGGAGGAAGCTACCTTTTCGTCAAGACTTCTTTGTTGTGAATCTTAGAAAGCTGAGTTAGCAAAGCTCAAGTATGATGTAAACTTCTGGATTACGGCCCTCTTTTCTTTGAGCTCGGCAGGACCAATATTCAGACTTGCATTGCTTTAAATGATCACAACAGAATTACAGCATCCTGGGGATGGGAAGGGGGAAAGACTTTCATGCTCTTCAGCTTCCAAATCACTTTGCATGCAAAGAACATCATGTGCATCYGAACTCACTGAGTAACAAATGGCTTCAGAGCTTGGGTCCATGTGGTCCAGTTTTTCCTCACTGTTTTCAAATCAGATTTGTATTACGTTATGTRCAGTGATAGAGCTGTACGTTGAAGTAATTCTGAGCTAAAACTTACCTAGATTGACCAGAGATCAAAACAAGAAGAATATAAACATTTCCGTTCAAAGAACGGGTATCTAAATTTAGCATTTTGGGGCTACTAACGGATTTATGCAGAAACATTAGTAGATAATATCCAAGAATTACAAATGCAGTAGCCCTCTATCCTGGGAGCGGTGTATCTGCTCACCAACAGACCAAAGCACGGCAAGAGTCCGCCGGCTCACCGATCTTTACGTTTGTAAGAGTCTAGCATAACTAAACACCTTTGAGGACACAGAATACGAAAGGAATCTTTCATGACTTTTGTGCTTAAGCCCAAAGTGATAATCAATCATTCCTCCTCTCAAAAACACCCAGCTTATTTAATAGGGGATAAGCCGTTTGGTGAGAGAAGGTGTTTTGGCTAGCTAGATTTCATTATCTATACAGACTAGCTATTCTTCTTTTCTCTTACATGTAAAAATACATCAGCAACTTTTCAAAATGCTGTTATAAGACCGGATACTCACCAAATTGTGAATCACATTTGTTAAAGTCCATGCAACAGGGACACTAAAGAAGGGAATGCTGAGCAAGACAATATGCAGCAAGCCAACTCCAAGCGTGTACGTCAGCCACATTCCTCGACTGTTCATCACGCGCGTGTTTGGATTTACCTCGCTGTGGGCAACTCCTACGTTCATTTTTGCCCTATAAAACAGAACTGCTTAGAGACTGAGACTGTTGTAATACACAGGTACTTAATAAAGCTTAGATTTAGGAAAAAGGCTGTAAGTTTGGAATGAACACTGTGCAKAAGCTAAGATGCACTTCCAGATCTTCAAATGTTGTATGATTATTTATAAAGTTAGTGCCAAGGGGGCGTGAAGGATTATTTGTAAAAAGAACAGAAAAAGTCTGGCACATAAGCAACATTAAAATATATATATATCTACGATGTTTTGGGAGTAGCTGAAGTAACAAAGCTTTGTTTCCTACAGTTTGGCATCTTTTTCCCCCAGATTCCTTTATGCTTCTGCTACAATAGCCACAGTTCCTCCCCACTTCCCRTATCAGGCTATTTTTCCTCCTGTCCACTTACGTTATGGCTAATCTGTAATTCTTCATACAGCAATTACCCAGCTGCCTACTGCTAGAAGGAACAAATAAGGACTAATTTCTGCCTGCTTTTCCTGCAGCAGGGTACAGATTTCAGATCTTCCACCTCTCCCCAGCTGTTTATTTTTTGCATGTTTTGGAACATTTAGCTTGGTCATTTCTATCTTTCAAATCTGGCTAAAATCAGCCGTCGTGCCACTGGAACAGACGGTTTCAGTGACATACACACACAGACGCATGCAGCACAAATTCATAACCCCGCTTTCTTTGGGAGATTTACAGAATTTACTGGAGGTGACTCTTTCCTATGGCCTGGAGTATTAAACTTCGTTATCCCTATTAAAAAGAATACTCACTGTGCAGTTCACGTTTGCATAACCTGTAGGACACTCACATTTGTTTATGGGACTAGGATGGAGAATTTTAACTTCTTTCTAAAACAGTCCACAGAACTGGCAGGAACGGTTTGCGTTCTGATAAAGAGGTTGTTTCTTACGCCGGCCTAGTGCTGTCAAGCACTGTAACACCGCAGCGTTTCACAGTAGCAACGCGAGGAACAGCACCAGCTTCCAGAACAGACTCGGGCGGGACGAGCCTGAGGCGAACCGGCGCAATGCCGGCTATAASGCGCACCTGCGCCAGGCGCTCGGGGCGCGCACACGCCCGCGGCGCCTTCCTGCCGGCTGGAAAAGGAGTTTTCCCCCGGCCCTGGGGGGAGCGCGGCAGGTTGGCGCCTGCGACGCCCAGCCGAACGCCGGCTAACGACACCGGAACGCCCTTCCCCGTGTCCTCCCGGCGTTATTCCCGCTCCCGCTCCCGCGGGCACGCACGTGGTGCCGGACGCAGCGAACGGCCCCGGCTGCGGGGCTAAGCCGGCGGCGCGCGGGGCGCGCGAGACCCGCCACGGCCCTTCCC
>NW_028185261.1:702247-807601 GCF_003343005.1 Rhea americana | reverse complement strand
GCGGCGCGGCGCGGCGCTGGGAGCAGGCCGAGGCCGAGGCCGAGGCCCTCCCAGGTGCTTTCCTCAAGGATGGGCGGAGCAGGCAGTTAGGGACCGTGCGTGTGGTTATAGGTGAACTCGGGGGCCGCGCTGGGAAGGTTTTGTTCACAGGTTTTCATCAGTGTTGTTCTTACACTAACGAAAAATCACCTGCATGAATGTGCCAGTGAACTCTTAAGAGCAGTGACTTTCCAAAGGGAGCTTGAGTGCTGCTCAGAAATCTGTGAGGCTGTAGCTATTAGGATTTAAAATACATAACTGTGAAAAAAATTTAAATCACAGTTTACCTAACAGTATGTAATGCTGCACCTCTTTAGACAGTGCCTGTTGCCAGAGTACCTATCTTCATCTGGAAGGGTGACAGGGATGCATAAGTGGCACTCCTAAAATACAGAAAATATTAAGGCCTGCTACTGATTACAGGTTATAATATAATCTAGGCAGTCAGCAAAGAATTGTGGTTGCTGTSTGGCTTAGGCTGAAAAGTGTCTCTTCTGGCTAAAAGTAGGCAGGGTTTGGGTGCACATCCACAGGTAGCAAGTCCTGCAGATACCTCCCTGCCTGAAACCCAGGAAACCTAAAAACCCATCATCCTGCTTAGTCTTCACTTCTAGCTCTGCRTCCTCTAGATATTTTAAATTAATCTCTTTGTAAACACTTTCTATCACTTATTTTTTCTTTTAATTTTGACAGGTTGAGCCCCAGGAGCTTTACTAAGAGGATGTATCAGTACTTTTGAGATTTGGACAAACACGCATGTATGACTATGCTTGTTTTTGCTCTTTGATCTGGTGAATAGTGGACAGCACAGGGTATGATGCTTTGAGTCCAGGGAGAAGGGAGGGATCACAGAGCTGTTTCCTCTCTCCCAAAACGCTTGCATCAGTGACACCTCATAGAGAAATTGGCTTAGTGATGTGCAGCTTTTCTTCTTTATGATTCCCCCTTTGCCTTAATCAGGRTTCTTTAATAACAATATCCAGCTCCAGTCTGGCTTTTGTTATTAGTAGATCATAAAACACTTCACACAGGAGTCCTATATTGTTGAATGCATGAGGAAACTTGCTTTTCTGAAAATGATTAATACTGGTGTTTCCTCAACAACCACTTATCTTTTCGTGTTCCTTTTATGCTTGTTTGGTGAAAAAATACTCGCTCAGATCTTGTAACCACATCTGAAAGGCAAATTATTTTTGAAATGTAAGTAAGTATAAATCAATTTGTAGCTGCTCATAGAAAAGTTCTGATTCTGCTTCTTCTTCATAACATTATGGCGAGGAGGGTTCCAAATAATTGTGGTGTTTGTTTTGCTCTCTATGTTTAAACAGTGGCACTCTTCAGAGAGATATCAAAGTGGAAAAGTGTTCTGTAGTTGTAGTATCAGCTCCGCATACCCTGCAGAGCAGTTGTACTCCATGGTGTTGGCTGCCCCCCTTGCCACGCACACCGTGGCCGTGTGCTGACTGTGTCAGCAGGTAGATATCTGGGTTTGCTCTGTCCTTCACAAGTGCGCATGTGCTGTGGAAGGATGCTGAGAGTGTGGTCAGGGGCCAGGCGTAATACTCGCCAACAGATCGCTTGGACTGAACTGATCAGAAAACTAAGACTGAAGGGGTCATTGGCCTTTCAGTGGAAATGCAGCTATTCTGCCTGTCACAGTAGAGAGTGTTATTGTGGGGAGAAGAAACCTTCCTSATGGGGCACAGAGGAACATCATGCTTGTGTCATTCCTGAGATGTAAAAAGAGATGTCTAGTAATGCTCTTTCTCCTTGCATCACCTGAAGCCACAGCCTGGTGCTTGCTGCCTGGCATGCTACCTTGCATTTTTTTTCTTAGAAGTTTATTCTGCTTAAAATAGTATTTTGTTGTCTAAAGTTGCATGTACTGTTTGTTTCTTACACAAGTCAAACACGTATTAGCATCCAGCTTGCACTGAAGTCAGTGTTTATTGAAAAATGTACTCTGTAACTATAATGTATTTATGTAAGAGTCACTGAAAAACAGTTCTTTTAAAATGTGTTTTTTCTAAGGTGCTTTTTACATACTTTTTCTGTTATCTTTCTATGCAGCTTCTCTTTTCCTGATTCCATGATGAAGCAGTTGTCAGCAGAAACTATTCGTCTCCTTTCAAGTTCTCAGGTGATTACATCAGTTGTCAGTGTAGTAAAGGAACTGATAGAAAATTCCTTGGATGCCAGTGCCACAAGTATTGATGTTAAACTGGTAAGTCCTCTCTCTTACGCTTATTACAGAAATTGGATATCAAATAAGATGCAAGGAAAATTGTTCCACTGTCAATGTATTTTTTTAGGGCATGGTGGTTTTGTGGAGGGATTTGATATCTTTTAYAAATATGTATTTTAACCTCAAATAAAAATGATCTAGGATCAGTCCCCCTTAACATTTTTGAAGGCTCCACTGTAAGCCTTGGAACTCTAAGGCATATTTGTGCTGAATGCATCTYCAAAAAAAATGGTAACTTCTTTAATGCTTCTTCTCTTACTTAAAATTTACCTTTTCCGACTAACAGCTTGTTTTAAAAGATGTTGAACTTCTGTTTCACTGCTGCGCTAGTATGGCTGGTTCTCCTTATAAAATATTGTCAAGAAGATGAGAATGGAAACTGTGGAAAAGGTTTATGATATCCATACTGGACACTTTTGTAATACAAATCATCATTTGCTCCCTAATCAACATACGGTGCTCTGGCTACTATTAACATTTCATTTTTATAAGATATTAAAAAAAAAAAAAAAAAAGTTGGCATATCACTCCAGGATGCTTTCTGAAGCAGGAAAATAGTGGTTATAATTGAAAAAAAAATGTGCTTTTCCCCAAAATTTGGAAAATAACAAGCTAATCAGCTCCTCTTCCTTCCATTGTTATTTCTGGTTTTGCAGTGTTTTGTCAACAGCTGCATAATAACATTTATCTCCTACTTATTAAGAAATTATGTTGTTACAAAGTGTATAAATAGGTGTATCCAGAAATGCAGTCCATTTCTTCTTCTGCAAGTAACAGTGAATGCATAAGCTATTCTCAAGTTACTAATCAAAAAAGTAAATGTTAGACTCATTTAGTTATTGCTTGTAATTAAGAGAGCAGTATAATTTCTCCTAGTTCCTTTGTCCATGTCCAAGCCACAAATACCACTGCTGACTTTTCTGGGTGAGTATCAAGTAGTTTCCCTCTGTGTATGGTTTCCTGCGGTTGCTGAGAAAGATACTTATTTATTTGCCTTATCTGAACTGAAGGTACTCTGTCTTCGCAATGATCTGTGATGGCCTCTGTCTTCCCAGTACTTAGGCTACATAGTATCTTGCTTCATGAGTAACTCCAAAATGAGTAGTATATGTGCGGTTTGGGGGATAAAAGTATCAGAAACTAATCTTGTCACCTGATCTGTAGTTGGTGGAAGCCCACGAAAAATTTTAGAACCTTCAGTAATTGTTAGAACAGACTTTTCCTCTTTTACTGGGCTGACAATACAGAACCTTGCTAAATTCTACCCAGTGCGAGTTTCACAGGGCAGTAAGTGTCTCCTTCTGTACTGAGAGGTCCCAAATCAACTGAAGAGCAATTTCAGGCGGAATCTGTTGTGTAAGTCATCTGCACTAGTATTACTCCTTGTCAGTTCAGCCCAATCCAAGTGGCTGTATTTCCGAAACAAACAAACAATAATTACTTGACTGTGCTCTGGTTGTCAATGTCTGAATGAGATTTGCTGATCATTCAGTGGGTACTAGGGTAGAGAAGAAAAGCTGCAACATGCAGAGCTATACTAAATAATATTTAAAACAGTGGATTCTTTTTCTGGGATATTTTTTGTGGTAAGAATATTTTTTATATTAAGATGTTGTTTTGATTGACTGAAGTTTAAGTAATTTAAGTAAGTTTGACTGCATAATAGAACTCAACAATCTCACTCTGAATTGGTTCCAAGTCCAAGTTTGGAAGGGCCCTCTAACAAATAAGCAGGAAGAACTGACTTCATGTTCTTGATATTTCTTAAGTAAAATTATGGGTAGAATAAAAATGTAGAAATGTCATTTTCTGAACACTTAGCCAGCCTTGTCCCAAATATCCAGTTTCCCTGCAGCCTAAGCAGGAAAAAAGAAGACTCAAATATATTTTTTTTCTAAATGTTCTCCTTCAAATTTTTATAAGTTATAGCTCACTGACTTTAAAGGATGCAGGATTGCATTTGTGATTTGGAAAAATCAATGCGAAACAGGTAAGAGAGGTGAAGAAGAGTGAATAATTTTTACTTTTCCAGCCRTAGATCTTTTTCTGAGCTTAGATTTTACAAGTCTCAAAGTAGTTAAATAAATAACTTCCACAAACATAAACAGCGTAAAACTGAAAACTGGAATTACATGTTGTTTCCAAACTACAGGGTATAAATTACATAATTTTACTAGAGAAACCATCACTACAATCTTAACATGTTTTTGTTGTTTATTTTTTGTTGCTGGTTGGTTGGTTGGTTGTTTTTTTTTAACTGAGACATTTTCTGGTTGTTCAGTTTCTCCAGGTATGCAAAATTCTCAGTTCTGTGTTGATGGCTACACCCTGAACTCTCAGCTGTTTCAAACCTGTATCTTAATTAATTTGGGTTGCTATTTTAGTGTTCAATATGTTTTTGTCCTCTTTTAGGAGAATTACGGGTTTGACAAAGTAGAAGTGAGAGACAACGGCAATGGAATCAAGGTTGCTGATGTTCCAGTTATGGCAATTAAACACTACACCTCAAAAATAAGCTCTTCTGAGGACCTTGAGAGCTTGACAACATACGGTTTCCGTGGAGAAGCTTTGGGATCCATTTGCTCTATATCAGAGGTGAGAAGTTGCTGTATGTGTGTCAGATCTTTTATGTTGTTTTGTTGTCGGTGGGGGGAGGATGCATACATACATGCAAATTATATCAAAATATAAGTGCAGAGATATTAAATTGCTCTGGCATCCTGTCAGGGATATGTTTTCTGAACAGTTTATTTTGTGTATGCTGCCTTCTTTTCTATTCAGAAGTTGTGTAATATGGTTAGAAAGCAATGTGGATTTCTTGTTAGCATCAGTCCTGCCTTTCTATTGTATTGGTTTCATAGTTGGTGGTGCTGTAATTCCTTCCTTCCATCAGAGCAGATCAGAGTACTTAGTCCTTGTCCTTTTCTTTTGTATCAGGGTATAGATAGTTGGTTCCTTGGAACAGTGGCTTATCCTTTGTGAGCTTATCTATCAGAAAGGATAATGTGAGAGAGTGRTTGAGCTTGCTACTTGAATTAAGCTAAATCAAAATGAGAAAGAAGAGGAGATGGCCAGCAGAAATCACTTCAGAAGACTGTCACATCAGAGAACTGATGGTCCACATAGCTCCAGTTTCAGTGAGGGTTTCTACCTTGATGTTATGTAGGTGATCAGCAGTCATGGGATCTTGCTGGGCTCTATTTTGCTCCTTGACAAGTATGTAACTCCATTCCACAAACACATTGTTCTCCCTATCAGTAAACAGGAACCTGCTCCCTGTCCTGAGTCTAATCCATGTGTTGATGTTAACAGGAGTGACTGTGACAACGTACTGATATGTAGGAATTAACTTGCTGACCTTCTAAATTCGTTCAAAAGTGACTTAAAAGATGATCAAACTGCTAAGAGCTCTGTGCCTGCATGTTCCACTGTGCTTTGCCTGTTGGTCTCCACGTTGTGTCACAGCCAAGTTTTGGGTTCCGCTTTCTAAGTCTCTGGGGGATTTGATCCTGCAAGAAGATAGTGGTATCTGTGTCTGCTTGGAACCACTAACTGTGAAGGTTAGGAGAGATGTTTGAAGGTAGGAGTGCTCGACTCCGTGCCACTTTGGGCTATGTTTGCGTTACCCTAAGCAGGACAGGATGGAGATTTCCAAAGAAAGATACTTCCAGAAGTATTGGTGTTTTGCTTCCGGAAATATTGGTGTTATGACAGACTTTGATCATGGGTTTGTTCTGATGAGTGGTGAGCAGGATGCCATCTCTTCTGAGCAGTTAATTGGCTCTGTGGTGCATTTCATAAGAGAGGGGAGGTGACCTGAGTGTATTATGTACTTTAATAGGTGTTACTTTAATAGGTGTTACTTTAATTCTTGGATTAGTAATTATGTTAATTAAAACCTCTTGGCCTTGGTTGCATTCTCTCTACCTAAATTGTCCCCTGTAGTTTCAGTTGAGAGGTACTGTACTATTAGCCCTTAACTAGGTGTGTAATATTGTCATTGCCAATTAATAAATTACTGTTTTTTCTCTTAGAGGCATGATTGAACTCCGAATTATTCATATAGGAAACTAAAATAAACAAAAATATCCCAAAGCTCTGTATGAAYGAAAACCTTTATGTCCTTTTGTATGGTTATAGTGGCTTTATCATTAAGAATGTTAATACCTGAACTCAGGGAGTTACAGTCTTATTAAAATTCTGGTGCGTGATTGGTCTGGATAAGCTGATCTGTGTGTTACCTGAATAGCTTACAAAACATACCACTACTGATGGCTAGATATGGTGGATGTGGAAAGATAATATACTGTTTGTTTGATAATGATTGTTATGTGTGTGGAATCCAGCATAAATTAAAAGACTTGTCGTATTATATCTTCTCTATGCGAAAATATCAWTTGATTTAGTTGCTTAAATCAACTGTGTTTAGAACAGAAAATACAAAATTGTGTATGTTTTGGATATTAAGGCTAGTTGTGCTTTATGTAGTATTGTAATAGAAGTGTGAGGCTTTTAGTTTAATGGTTGGAAAAATCAGATAAAAAGCAGAATGTGTCTGTGACTGTAAGCAACACCAGCGGAAGAGAGACTTTCTAAGCTCGTTAAATATRATTGTTATAGCTAAAATAAACTGATGTTGAGAATGATAGCAAAGCTTATATAAGCCCATTTGGAATTTTGTGAATCTTCGGTTAACATGGGTTTTTTTTTTTTTATTCTTCATAGGTTTTGGTCACAACAAAGACAGCTGCTGATGACTTCAGTACTCAGTATGTTTTGGATAGCAGTGGGCATATCACTTCTCAAAAGCCTTCCCATCTTGGGCAAGGTAGGATATCGCTACTGCAGTGTTGYGTTGCGAAACAAGCATTTTATGTTCATCCCTAGTGCACTTTGGGGATCCATTTGATGTTGAAATGCTTGTTCTCTACTTGAAGCCTATGTATGAAATCTTAGTAACTGTAAACATTTCTTGCCTTATGTCCATCAACYGAGGACGTGTTATTAGCATAAGAAATAATGTATCTTGGAAGTTACTTTAGGCAATAATTATACTATTTTCTACCTCTCTGACTCTTTCAAGCTGACAGAGCTCAAATRAAAGCTATAAAAATTCTGTGCTGCAGGTCCAGGCAGACTTACTCTATAGATAAATAGAAGATTTGTTCAGGGCTAAGATAATGTTTCTRTGCGGAGCAAAATCCTTGCTTAGAGGAAGAATTACCATGCTGTATGAGAGAGAGTTGCTGGAAACAATGTGCCTGTAGGACCCAGCAGTCAGTTCTTTGTAACCTGCAGGGAAAGGTGTGTGCCCTTGAAATTCCTGCTATATGTTTATGTAAAAAAATAGAGACTCTCCTCACTCACAAAGCTTTGGCTTTAGTTTTTCAGACTTGATGCAGGTCTGGGGTAGTGTTTCCTCTACTCCATGCTCCATTCAGCTAATTCTTGCCCAGTGAAGGATTGTTAAAGACCACTGTATCCTTGTACTCACATTTCAGCAGTTGTGTGTTCTCAAGAAAAGACACTGTTTCTTTCTTGTTACTAATGTGTGCTTCAGGCATAACAATTTTAAGTTGCATCTGTTCTCACCCTTAGTATGTCCTAGCTGAGCCACAGAAGCTACAGCTGCCTGCCGATATCCTGCGCCCATTCGGCACTGCGGCTAGTTGCACTGTGGTTTGTATGGACAAAGTGGAGCTCTGCTACCAGACTTGTGTCTCTTCCTTGTCTGTCTACTAGCCAGCAGTAGGGAGCCGTTCAGCCAGAGGCTGGCTGCCTGGAACTAGTCAGTGGACAGATACTGAAGAAAGAGTTGAATCTGAAAACTCCACAGTGTGGGATCTGGACATCCAGTTTTAACCAGATAGATTCTTTCAGATTTAGGTTGTGTTTTCCACAGTTGGAAAGCCTGTTCTGGAGTTTGAGTCACATTGACATGGTTTTGTGAAAGTTGTGGGATGATTGACTGCTATTAAAAAATAGTATCTATTTAATACTTTGCAAGGTCCTTTTAGCCTAAGAATTTGTATGATTGTATTGGTAGAGTCATTCTCTTCTGCAGATTATATACTATCCCTTGAACAGAGGTGTCTGGCCTTTCAGGTCTCTATGCATATAATAGCGAAGGGCTTTAATGAGGCTCTGTATTCCCCTGCTTTCTGATATATCTGGTCATGTGCTGGTCTGTTATTTATTTCAGGAATGAAAGYTACCTTAAATGTGCACCAAAAGAGTCTTCAGCTTTATTTAGTGGCTGATTACTGCTGTCAGTATAGCTTCATGCTATAAACTTCATGCTGCAATCATAACTCTAAATAARGGATGAGGATTGGAGCTTGTGACATCTATTCACACATTATTTTGGGAAGGTGACTGCTAACTTAGTTTATTTTTGTCTTTATGCTAATATAATTTAATTTAGTGTTATTAGGGATTATCTATGTGCAACTGTATACAGATAATCTCCTCCAGTAAAAATAAAGTTACCTTTATATCCAGTCAGTGGTATGCTTTCAATGTTAACTCTGCTTGTTTTTTGTCATCTTCTGGCAGGAACTACAGTAACAGTTCTAAAGTTGTTTAAGAATCTTCCTGTAAGAAAGCAGTTTTACTCAACAACTAAAAAATGTAAGGAGGAACTGAAAAAAATCCAAGATCTTCTGATAGCGTATGGCATCATAAAACCAGACCTGCGGATAATCTTTACACATAATAAGGTAATAGTGAGTTTTTCTGTATCAGCTATTGTAAGAATCAATTCATCAGAAACTGATTCTGATGAATTTATGCRGTTCACCAATGCTTTATTATATAAAACTTTTAATTTGTTGGACTTTTCTGTTATCATAGATTTCTTTTGGGCTTCCACTTGACCCTAAGCTTCTAAAACTCAAGAGACTCAGGTCTACCTTTTGGTTTGCTCCAACAGATACTAGGTTAGATATCTGAAGTGTAAGAATTATTTTACATGCTCGTAGTTAATAAAGATATTAGTGTTCTACAGAACAAAGTAGTGAGATCTTATTAGGCCTMAGGGGCTAATCAAGTGTTAACTTAAGCTAAGTGAATAAACTGTTGAAAATGTTGGCATACCTTACTGGGATAGACACTATAGCACACAGAGGTGGTTTGTTGTATACTGAGTTATTGAAGCGCAATACACAATGATGGCTTCATTTTAAAAAGTTAAAAATTTCAGAGCAACTTGCTGCATTGGTTTAAGTTAAGAGTAACATGTTATAACAGCAAGTTTTAATGGAGCTTGTTATTTTTTTAGACTTAGGAGTACAAATTAAGAGGCTRCTTGGAGGCTGCTTTGTCTTGATGAGATCCTGAACAGTAGTCTTACAATACAGCTACAGAAATGACACATTGAGCCATTTTCCTTTCCCTGAGCCCAGTTTAATGTAGCTAATTCCGATGGCTCTACTCCTGACTTTGACACACGTGAGGGGAAAATTATGCTAATGAATTTCCATTTTGCCACAAAGTAGAAGGTGACATTTTGTGGACGGATCCCCCAACAATTCTTATTCTGCTCTAAAATACTGTGTTAATTTTGCTGTTTTCCCAGTTTATGGAACAATTTTGATCAATTGATTTCATTAACTAAACAATCATGCTTCAGTTTCTTTTGTGGAGATGATTGACTCTGCTTTCTTGAGAAGACAACAAATCTCATCCTCTTGTGGGTTGTATAACATTCTCTGATTATATATATGTATGTATTTTTAAATATCCAAATGTAGATATTGCAGAGAAAACAAAAAGCCAGCCCTGTGGCTATATAATCAGTATTCTAAAACTGAGTAACTTCTTTCAGTCTTTCATTTGAGAGTACAGAAAGTTTGAAATCAGAGGTCTTGGAGGTGTGCGCTTCTGAGGTTGTGGTAATCTCCCTGACATATCTAGCAGCGCTTCACAGTATTGGTCTTAACTGTGTGCTCATAAAACTAATTTCAACTTTCATTGGTGGTTTTTGCCCTCTCTCAAGGATATGGTATAATTAGTCTATGGTTAAGCTGGTGCTTTCATTTGATATCCTTGGCTACTGCAAGGGCTTAGTACAGTGTGTTGTCATTATCTTCTACTGACTTTTTTCTCCTCCTCTGCGGCAACTGTAGCTTGTTATCTTTTATTGCAGATCTTAAGTTTGGTGTGGTGTGTTGGGAAATATCTTGTTTATTGTGGCTCATGGAGGAGCTGCTTAATTGACCTTTCTGCACTAGACATCTATTGAATGTTTGCTTTCGGTACCTCTGTGATCCTTTCCCTGTTGGGAAATTCCTGTTGATGTCTCTGGGTGCTGGGATAGAGGCTTGGAAATGTGATTGCTAGATAAGAAAGCAGTGATTTGGGGAGGAAGAGGAATGAGGAGAAGGGCTGCGGCAGTGAGATTACTACAGACATGTAGTAAATGATTTTTAATGATGTTTTGATTTCAACTTCTCTTGATTTGGTTAAGACTATTACATGTCTTGTTTTTCTTCTTTTATATTTATTTTAATATAGTAGAAATTATGTGCAGGAAGCTGATCATCTCTCTGTCACACCGTTCTCTCCATTTGGCATGGAGAGAAGCACAACAGTAGCTATTGCATTTTGGTTTTGGTGCTGGCTGTGACAAAGTAAAATAGATTTCTGCAAACTTTTAGCTTTATAAATTCAGTTTGGGGCTCAAGAGTATAGTTCTGTCACTGGTATGCAATGGTCTGAATTTGCAAAATCACTGTTACCCTCTCTGTGTGTTCTAAAGTCTGCTGAAAGCTAAAGTAAAGGCACAGAGAAACAAATGGCTATGTCTTACCAACCTGTCTTTTTGCTGATGARCAAGAACGAACACAGCCAATGTGCTCTGAACTCTTTGGTTTTGTTGGAGATAAGAATGATAAAATTAATTATGAGGATATTTTGTCACCAGAGTAACTCAACATACATGAAAACATTCTGTTAAGAATGTTCTTCTGTTAAGAAGATGACGCTTTAGAATATTTTTTAACAGTGAAATTGTACTCCAAAGTCTGGGTAAGCTTGGCAAGTTGGAAGAGAGAGGAGCCCTGAGGTGGGAAGAACAGTGGTCAGGATGTATATACATTGTGTTTACAGAGAAGCATAGATAGCTGAAAGTCATTGTGATCATGTAAGCAAAGAGCTTGAGAACATACTAAGAACTGGCATATCTATTCACATATCTGATGTTCCTTCAGATTAGTAGTCTCTTGGTCAGAGATGGATTTAAAATGAGTCTCTGATGCAGAACAAGGAGAAGAAAAAAAGATTGCTTGAACTGGCACTACCTACCTAAGGAGAAAGTAGTAGTAATTGAAAACCTGTCTCATTTAATAGCTACTTGAAACTCATTTCAGGTAATAGTCTCAATCCAGCTTTGGAAGACAAACATCCATATTGAAACCCAGTTTCCAGCGTCTGGGAAGATATGAAGCTTACCTATTCTTTTTGTTTCAGAGATAAATTCATTAATGCGCAGTTTGAGTAGGCTTGTCTGGTAAAACAAATCAATACAAATGCTGTTTCAGTCTGCATTTATTCGCTGTAGTGGTAGAGATGGTGCTAATTTTAGGGTCTTCATTTTACACTGCTAGCTAATATGTTCATTTAATTTATTTTTTAAAAAAACTGCTCAGACAGGTTTCAACACAAGAGGTCGCTCAGTAGCTATTTCTGATCTGCAAAAATGAAGGACTAAAATCCTACAGAAAGCATAGCCTGTGTATGTATTTTTAAATAGTCTGTAAAATATTTTAAAGCTCTGAATGCAGATTCCTGCATTTCTGCTGCTGTTGTCTTTCCTTCCAAAATAAGTTACCAACTGTGTTATATTTTTAAAAAATTTAAAAATTCTGTAATTCCAATGCATAAAAACTTTCAGCAGGTTTACGTTTTACCATAATATCACAGAAGATGAATAGTCATTAATTCTTTTTCCTTCATGTACTAAATATTATTGTCACTAAATTTCATGTAATTTCAGCTCAGAAGGCATTTTTCCTTTGGTGATCCTACAGTGTATTTGTGCTAAAACTATACTGTGATTTTTCTTTTTTTTGTTGTTGTTGTTGTTGTTGTTGTTATATTTTGTTTGAAATGTACTAGGAGAATGAATCAAGTTCTGAGAACAGCTCTATTTTCCATGGAGCTCGTGACTTATATATTAGTTTAAAAAAATTATATGGTCAGTCATTCAAAGGAGTTCCTAGAATCCCAGATTCTTGAGGCTGAGCCAATACTTTCTGCAGCAATGGAAGAAGATACACGTCAGGATCAGGTTCCAAGGCTTAAAAGAGCAAGAAGGTAGCAGAGATGAGGTATTGCAAGACATGGAAAGATGGGTCAAAAGAGTAGTAAAAATAGTAGAATACAGTATATTTCAAAGAAACCTTGAAACTAAGTGACAAAGCCAGTATTTTTTTTTTTTTTAATCTTTCTTCTAAGTCCTGAATTTTACAAGAAATGAAAGGAGTGTGAAGGAAAGCGTAGTTCTAGCTTTACTGAGAAATAATATATATGAGGCCAAAACTTTTATTAAAGTTTGAAGTTAGGCATGTTGAAAATGGTCTGATTCTAGCAGAAACTAATTTTAGAAAATCAGGCCTCTTACTGAGCTTTTGAATGTGTATGCATTTTTAGGGTCCATAGTGCATTGCATATTTTGTTTCCACCACTTTCTTTTTATTTATTTATTTTTATTTAATGATATGCGTCTTGCTGGTTCTACAAATTCTGGAAATTATTCTTGATATTGTACTGCATTTCATATCTGTGTTACTTTATATGAATATAATTACCATTAAATGATCTGAGTATTTTTCTGTGAAGAACCATTATGCTCCTCCTGCCTTTGGGTTGTTTTCTAAGAAAAATGTGTGTCCTTTTATCAGTTGTCTTAGGGTTCATTTATAGTGTACTTCTTGTCAGTGAATTTCTGAGATAGGAAATACTCAGTTACTTTTGTTTCTGCTCACGATGTTTTGTTTGTATTAGCAATAAATAATGAATCACTTTGCAGATCAACCCTTGAAGTACTATTGCTATTTTGACAACTTGGATTAGCTAGTGCTCCTTCTTTTTATGAAGGTTTATCCTGCCAAGACATTCTTTGAATACTGATAATGTTGATCCTCTTGCCAGTATGGTTATGTTAGAAAGAGGTATTTTTCTTCTTTCATCACCATGTTCCTTGAAAGCATACTGAATAATGAGACAGCCAAATGGAAATAATTTACATGAGTATTCAGCAAGTTTATTTAAAGTTAACATTATCTGAAGGAGTGCTAAGAACATTCCAAAGTCAGCTACTGTTTAAACTGCGTCAAATTCTTCAGCCCAAAATGCCACGTTCTAGCCACCTCTGAGCTCTGCCTGTCTTTTACACTAGGTGCTGGAGGGCTTTTCCCTGGAATGATGGTTTCTGTATTCTTTCCTGTTTAACATCAGCAGCTCTTGGCTCAGCCTTRTAAGCATGGTGAACGTTTGTATGAACAGATACCAGTGTTCAAGAAATGCCTTTGCATGTTGAAAGACTGATGATATGAAGTCGCTTTAATTCCATTTAGTTGTCTGAATTCCACAAACACCAAAATGAGAGGTGTTTCAAATTGTACCCACTAACTGTACCTGTTCTAACAACTGCAGATATAGTAGGGCTTGAACAAGTTATGGCAAAAGGTGATTTAGATGGTACCATATGCAACTGCTCCAACATCTTGCACAAGGGATGGATGGACTGCAAGTAGACTCAATAAATTTTCCTGTTCTTTTTTAGAAAAGTCTGTGTAAGGGAAGAGCTTTTCTCTGTTTTTCATGCATAGCATTCTGACGCCTTGCACTGTTCTCTGTCTAGAACTATTTACTGTATCCCAAAAGGAATATGCATTAGAGTTTCTGGTTGCAAGCAGTCTATTTTAGAGCTGCTGTTGTAAATGTAGATGGTATTCTTGCCCAAATTTGCTTTGCATTTTTCGTTGATATTGGCCTTAAAGATGCCATAAAGCGATAAGCCTAACTATGTACCATGTGGGGAAATGGTAACTCAAATAATTAGCAAGAAACACTTTAAGATTTGGAAACAACCTTTTTTTTGTGRGTATCTAGGTGCCTTACCCTGCTTAGTTTCCGTAATTTACCATTATAATTCCTTTTGAAGAAATGTCACTTGATTCTCTGCTATACTCTTTAAGTTTTTTTTTTTTTTTAATTTCCTCTTATTTCCAAAATTGGATAATCTTAGCTTTCTACAATCTGTATCTGTTTGTCTGACAACAGTTTTTCTGTCTCTGAGCCCTCTGTAATAAGTGCTTTTTGAGATGGAGTAACTAGAGTTGTGCATTAGGGTAAACTTACTGTTTTTAATAATTGAATTATACTTTTATACTTTATTTTTGAATTCATTCATTATATTTCCAATTGTTGTTATAGCTGCCTGTTTTTTTTTTTTTTAAAAAAATCTTCATTGAGCAGAAACAACAGCATGTGCAACTCTTTCCTGAGTTGGAAGGGCTACTGCATTTATGTTGATGATGATAGAAAACAGGAGTGCACTGATGATAAAATTAAGTCCCTCCTTAATCTGTGTGTGCCGTAAAGGGAAACTATGGTTAAGAATCTGCAGTGCTCTTCAGCCAACATACCTTCATGCTGACCTGGAGCRTAGTTCAGGCTTTACTTCCACTCGCTGTTCAGTGGCTTTGCTGAGAAAGCCAAACAGAGAGTTAATTATGGTGTTTTCTGTGATGTGGACACCTGTCCACTAGGAAATGCGCTGAGACCCTCAACTCAGTTTACATCAGCCCGTGAACAGCTGCCAGATGGTAACAGCTTTTGGTCACTACCAACCTGGCTGAATTTGAACTGGTGACCTAGAGGTGAAATACTTTATATCCTATTACTAATTCCTTGAGGTTTCCAGTTTCTCATCCATCACACTTTTCAAATGACAGCACCATATATGTCTGAAATCTCAAAACAATTACTGTTTCAAATATGTGGTGCATTTTGCAGCATCCAAGATGAGCCTTTAGCTCCTGAAAGGCTTTCAGATTCACTTTGTGTGCTTGAGAAAGGTTAGCAGAAGAAGGATATTTCCAAAACCTTCTGGGAGTTTTCCCTCTTTGTTAGCAATATACTTTGTTATAGTTGTGTTCTCTCTTGCTTTTGTTAACTGCTACTTTACAAAAGGCTTTCAAGTCTCCCCACCTCTTTTTTTAATAGAATTCACTGTAATGATGTTGCAAGCTTGGAATAATCATTTAGGATGAGAAACTCTTTTTTTTGAAAGAAGTTGAATTGTTTGACAGGTTTTTTCTGATTTTTTTTTTCCCTGTTATGGAAGTGGAATTTCTCTAACTGCTGTGGTTAAAGTAGTTGAAAATTTGACAATTCTCTCTATCGTATTTGTAAGTCTTGAAAGCCTCCAAAGAGATGTTACAACAGCAAGGTCTTTGACTCCTGTAATATCTCTTTGTTCCTCTCATAGCTTACCTTCAGCTCCCAAGTCCTGCTGCCAAGCAGTGCTTCCACTGCACGATGCTCAGGAATGCCTTTCCACTGGGAGGATGCGCTGGTATTGCTGAAGGGAAACCTGAGAATGCTATTGCCAGTGCAGTAGGAGTTAACTAAAGCAAGAAATACTTCAGAATTTGTAGGATGAAAAGTGCTGTGGAAARTGACTGTCCTTCAGCCTTTCCCAGAGCAAATCTTTTTTCTAGCTGTAGTGCCTGATGCCTGCAGAGGTAGGTGTGGTGGGTGCATCTGACAAAGGAAAATCTGGTGCCTTGAGTTGCTCTATTCCATTCTTCCACTGACAGTTGTGTCCCCATCACTTACAAAGTGGATGGGACAACGGATTCCTCAGAGGCCAAGATAAAAAGTTTGGGGAAAATAGTTATGATTATCTAGAGTTGCATTATTTTTTTTTCAAGCTAAATTGCAATACCGCCATGATCTCTATTTTCAAGGGAAGGTAATGCAAAGATTGTCTTTTGGTAAGATAACTTGATATTGATTCTAAAACCAGTTAACCAGTTATGGTTCCGAGTAAATAAAATAATACTGATGCTTTTCAAAGCTGGGATTTTAAATAAATAATGTGGTTATAAAGATTTTGTTGGAGTCTTTTTGGTCTTAGCTGATAGCTGTTCTTCCACTGCAGAGAATATACCTGCCCTTGCAGCTAGATGTCCGTGTATCATAAGCCAAAGGCATTATATATGTTGTAAAAGATTTCTCTTTGTTTCCCTTTTTCCTGAACTCAAACTTTTGATATTGCTGCCTGGTTTTGTTCCAGTTTGTATCTCCTCTTAACAAGTAGGCAGTGGTCTTTACAGTTACCTTGGAGCCTGATGCACTGTTAGATTATAAGTTAGGAAAGCTAAGAACCATACTGGCCCAAAAAGTTAGCTCTCTGAAGTGGGATCTCGAATGCTAGAGTGACAGGAGTTTTGAAGCATGTGAAACAAAACGATTAGAGACTTTGAAATACACTTTCTTGTAGAACTATGATGGGTTACGTTTCCAATCTACGGTTCACATAAATGCTTTACACTACTAGAGTTTTACAGCTTCAAACTTTATTACAGGATAACTAAAACAGTGATTATCACAGAATATAAAAGAAAAGTTATTCTTTGGGTAGTAAAAGTAAACCATTAATAACATGTTACYTTTCATCTAAAAATCTTGATGTGGCAAGAAAACTTGGTTGTGTTACTGACATTATGTAGAGAGAGAAACTGAAGGGATATGTTTAACTCAGAGACACTTTGCACTAAATTGGGAGCAGTCAGAAACAGTATCCTGTTCCCAGCTCTGATTAAGAGTTTTCTTTTGTCTGTGTTGGCAGACCTTGTGGCTGCTGATAGGGCTTCTGAAAGACAAAAGTAGTTAAGAGTGAGGATTGGCCTTTTTTCTCCATCCTTGCTTGTGGTCTTGGAGGAGACAAGTAAGAAACAGTTCTTATTTTCTCTAGTGGCATATCCTAGGGACCCCAGTGGGAAGAAATTGCATACTCTTTCTCCAGTCATTATACGTTTCTGCAAGGAAACCTTTTGGGCTATATATATGCATCCTGAAATAAATAGAAAAGCCTGCTCTGTGTGTGCATGTATGATATCAACCAGCATAAAATATGTGTATGCATGTATTGGGGGGGAAATGACTCACACACGCACAAGCGAGATGTACTTATCTTCTGTATATATGGAAATATGGTGCAACTTTTTATAAGATCTCATTAATGTAGTCCCCTTCAATGAACTGGGAAGGGAGATGGGTATATTTGGCTAGCTCCAGCAGAGCCTAAGATGGGCCATATGTAATAATATATCTTTGAGTAGGCTGTTTTTGCAGTGTCATCATACTGACTAGAGTCAGGTTCTTCCTTGGCTCATCTTGGACACCAGGTTTATATGACCTAGAAAAAAAAATATGGGGGGTGTGTCTATATTTTTAGCTTTACTTAAGGGTATAATCAAGGTTAAAAAAAGAATATTGCAGGAACCGCATGGAAACTGACATTTTCCAAAGCAAATGAAATGGAAGGGATGTTGTCTCTTACTAGCTTTTGTATATTCTCTTCTTTTAAGCCTGTTGATACATCTGGAGAATCTAGAAAATGATTTTCTTTAAATTACTGGATATTCCTGTGTTGTTCCTTCAAAATATACAGTCAGGCTTACAAATGAATRCACAATCTACTGTATTTACTTTGTATAGAAATTTAGGAGCTGACTGGCCTCTTTCATGTGGGCTTTAATTTAACCTACAGTGATAACTAGTTCCTAAAATTTGGTCCATAGCTTCTGATATTAATATTTGATGTATAACATGCTAATAAAAATAATTCGCTGTACTTGTTAACAGTATCCACTTTTACCAAGACTGCATTTAATCATTTCTCATGTTCTACAGCTTGCTTAAAAGCAGTGTACAGAAGTGATCTTTTTACAGTCATGTGTATCAGCCATTCAGCAGGTCAAGCAGTGTAATAACAACCTTGCATTAATCAGCAGCTAAGATTTATATCTGTACCTGTGGCATCACACTAGTATAACCTAAAATAAACACGGTGATGTTTATATTAGTCATGTAACAAGTATCTTTCTCAGTTTGGTCACGAGCATTTAATTTGAAATATATCTAGTAAAGAAAAAAATTGTTTGGCACTTCGTGTTTCCATTTTAAGTAATCRCTTTTAAAATAGAAGCAGTACAGGATATGTTTTATAAGATGAGCTCTAAAGGAGGGAACAAATTCTTTCATCACTCCAAAATGTCTTTGAGGAGATTTACAGCAGGTGTAGCGAGAGGCTGGAGGCAGCGTCCCGCGGGTGGCCCTGCTGCAGCCATCCTTCCCTCGCTGCTGGCTGTGGCATGGGCTGGGGCAGGGGCACTGCTCCTGAGCTCCACTGCCTTCCTCCTCCTCCTCCTCCTCCTCCTCCCCCCTCCAGGCTCCTAGCCTCCCCCTGGAAACACTGTCTTTTTTGTTGCGGGGGTTGGGCTCGCTGGAGGATGGCAGAGATGTGATCACAGCGCAAATGTGCAGTAGGTGAGGTAGAGTTGGGCAGGACTGGGACACCCCTCCTTGCAAGCAGTGCAGAGTATGTTTGAAAATGGAGGATGAAGGATTGGAGAACAGTTTTAGGCTCCACAGTCTTGAAGCTTTAAAATTCCACCTGTCCTGTAAGAAGGGAGTATCGTTTTACAGGAGCACCGTGTTCTTCAATGGCATTCACCCTTTCAGGCCAGCAAATATCCTTGCGGACAGGTGGAATTTTAAGGCTATGTATTGCATTTCTTGAGTTTGGTGCATGTATGTTCTGTGCTTGCGCGCCATGCTTTCACGTAAGAGCCTATGCCAGCATACCCTGAACTTGGTTTGAATATATTGGTTACCTAGCAGCTTTTTAAAACATTTATTGGTAAACCAGCATAGTAATGTCAGGTTTCATTTGCAATTTACTGCATTTTTTTCCTTTTGTGTTTGAACATTGCAGGTTGAAATATACTTAGTCAGCTAACAATGGCAGAAATAGATATAAAGCAGATCTGATTCTGGAAGTCTCAGTCACTCAGAAGCAGAAAGTTAACTAAGCACTTTTTTTAAGCTATACAGTGGTAAAGATAGGCAGATTAAAAGTTAAGTTCATGGCTGTTTAATACAGGACTTCTTGTCAACGACAGACAAAATTTCACCTCCCAGAGTAGTTAATACTCTCTATACAAGTGGATTGAACAGGTAAGATTATTCTGATGCAAGTTGAGGTTCATCCTGCTTTGCTATATTTTTAAAAAGTTTTACAACAGTATTGCAAGTTAAGTAGCTAATAGAGCAAGCTGTCCTCCTCCTTTTTATCCTTCTATCTTAAAATATTTTACAAGGTTTTCAGTAAAAAAGACCTGCTTTCCTTATGACTACTTCCTTAGAAACTGCTTTCCTCTCTAAACAGACTTGTGATAGCTCTGTTATGGAAACTCAGGGTCTGTGAATGGTCGTCTAATATCCTGATTTCTACCTAACTGGCTTGTCTTTTGAGTACCATAAGTATTGTGATGCCCATCTTCAAATCCTGACCATCATGCCAGAAACATGTCATATTTGTATGCTCAGTAAAAACACATAGCTTACTGCTATATGTTGAAGAGAAGAACTTGCATTTTTTATTGATTTTTTTTAACAATTGTTTGTTTCAATTGCAGAAGTTCAGATAAGCATTGTAACATTCATAAATAATTGGAAACACTTTCCTTAATTTTCTGATCACTGCTTATCTAAGCAAGTAATATAATATGAGAAGACAGGCCAAAAAGTACCGTATCGTGTGTGTTAACACTGAAAGTTGTGAATGTAAGAGGGTCAAAGTACAGAATGTTACATATACAGTATGTGTGCAGTTGCGTATACATGTTCATAGACATGACTTGAGTTCAACAAATATAAATATAATGTCAAAAATTTGACTCTGTGCCATTTGTTTCAGGCAGTTATTTGGCAAAAGACCAGGGTGTCAGATCACAAAATGGCCTGTATGTCAGTTCTGGGAACAGCCGTTATGGGCAGTATGGTACCTTTTCAACACTATTCTGAAGACCCTGAGGTGAGTTTAAGCTTCTTTCTCCCAAATCCACATAAAGCTTGTCAATGAAGAGCTAAATCGGTATTCAAAAAGAAGAGACTTCTAAAAAAGAGAATATTATTTCCAGGCTGACATCTGATTAATACATTTGATGCTCTCTCTGTAAAATTAATTGGTTTGGTGATTGAAAATGCACTCCAAGAATCATCTCGTCAGGACTCATGTGGCACTGATCAAATGGCAGTAAAAACAGTTGTGATGACAAATGCAGAATTGCTGATTGCTCAGAGCTGTCTAAGTTAGGATTCCTGGCCCTCAGGCAGGTTGTGGTCTGACTGATATATAAGCATTTATTTCATTCTTATCGCCATGGTCTCTTAGCCTTTTTTCCTAAAAAATATCCCTTGATTTCTGTCAGAGGCACCTGAACAGTAAAACAAACAAATATTTGTAAAGCAAGTTATGCAAAATTTCCACTAATTTTTGATTTCAAGGAAATACCAGTTAGCTTTGAAAAATTTCAGTGCACTGAGCTCTCTTTGTTCCTATTGACATTAAGTTCCTTCTCTTGACTATATTTTCAAAAATATTTTATTTGTTTTGCTTCCATTTTTGTTATAGACATTCTCACAAAGGGAGTATATTACTACTTGTCATCCCTCTGTATTACTACTTATCATCCCTCAAAGTTAATTTTGTTCCATATCTCGTAGCAATAGTTTGCTACAGACCAGAATAGTTTGTTATTGACCAGAATAACAGAGGTGAGTTGAATCACCTTCTGTAAAGTCACGATGTCTGTTAAGCACAACTTGCCATGTTGCCAGAAATTGTTTTTTCAGACAACTTAAATAAGTTGTCTAAGTTATCTTGAGTTTGTAAGAATGCTGATAGTATATATATATATATATATGCATGGAAAAAAGAAAAAAAAGTGGTGTTGCTTTTCACAGTTCACAAAGTTTTTGATGTTTATGTCAGAACAGAACATCTAGAAACTATTCGCACCTGAATGCACGCTGGGGTTGTGCCCCATGTGACAWGTGCTCTGAAGGGAAAACATGGGGGCATTTAGAAAGGACTAGTTGGAAGGAGGGAGTCACGTCTCATGTTACCACTTTGCTATATCATGAGGCATCTATATTCCTTGAATAGATGTTGGGGAACATTCCATCTCTCTCTCTGTCTCTAAATAGTGTGTAAAATACCTCGTGTATCATTTATAGGTGTATAAATGATCTATATGTATTGCTCATATGCAAATCCATGTTCAGAAACCGTAGACATTTCTAAATTAAGCAGCCAAAGACTATGAAATGACTGAATTAAGGTTGTCTAATCTTAGTGAAGGTAGCTCTAATCTTTCTCCTTTTTGTGCAGGTATTGAGACAGGTATTCAAACAAAAAGTAGCATATGCTGCTTTTTTCCTTCCCATTAGGTCTATGCCTCATTCACTACCCAGACCTGAGAGCAGCTGTTTGATTCTTTTCCTCTCCTACTTGCTCATTGTGTGCCTTCATACTCCATTTACTGCAAAGTCTACTCTGAAGACAAAATTAGTGTTAACTATAAACAGCTCTGCAAGCTGTGCCTTATTAATTGCACAGTTAAAGCTCCTGTAGCAAATGATCCAAGGGTTTTGAAGACTGGTCATCTTCAAAACATCTCCATTCTGAGCATGAATGAAACAAGGACAAATTTCAAGTTACCTTCAAAGTGTGGAAACGTAGGAGCTACTCACAAAATAAATAGAAAAACAAAGAAAATGAAGAAAAGATCAATTCTTAGCACATGCAAAACAGCATCTAAGTTTTTCATGTCCCCATTTGTGGAAATGTATGGATCCATTTTGTCTGATAACTTTTACATAGGAAATTTTCCTAGTCTCCTATAAGCACCTGGCAGATAAAGTTTTTGGGGAAGGCTGAGTTTAGCAAATAAGCAAGTTACTGGAGAAAGAGTTTATACTGTCTACTATTTATGTTGATAAATACATTTTATCACCTGTATAAGTCTTTTTTATTAAAGCCTTAACAATTGATCTAGTTTAAAAACAAACTTTCTTGACTGTTTTCCCATCTTCTATGATTTTATCTTTATAAAAAAATGCACTTCAGTATATGGCAATTATAACAATTAAGACCAGTTCTAGAAATTGTAATTAACTTTTAAAGAGCATACTGATATTCCACATGACTTTAAATAGTAACAGCAGTCAGCCATTTCTAAATCTGGCAACTTCTTAAATGACTTATTCAGAGACTTTCAGTTTTGTTTTAATGTTGTCCGTATATAAAGATATTACTTGAAGTGAGTGACTTATTTGTGCAAATATTTGCAAATTAGATGAGGAAATGGAAGCCTAAAGGAAGAAAATTTAGATGGGATGTGATAAAATTGCAAAATAAAATCTAGAAGTGCTGCATGTTGTTTTCTGATAATCACCCAACAGACATTTGACACCTCTTTAACTTGTCCAGTGGTGTTTGGTTATGTGCAGCGTTGCTGACCAGACCGTTCCAGCTTTAGCGCAGAAYGCTTATGGCAAGGTCAAGAGGGAATAAGGGAGCGCCCAAATAGATAGCTGGGGTGGCGTAGGCTAATGGGAGGAATGGCCAAATCACAGGGATTTTTTACTCTGTTTCAAGAGCACAGTAGTTTGGTTTTAAGTAAACACAAAYAGTTCTGCCGAAAGAAAAACTAATGACACTTGATTCCCCCCTGCTACCAGAATATTCTCCACAGCTTCCCAAAGTCATCCTCCTCACTACACCCCAGTCTTCCCTTTCCTTTTGTTTGGGTATGTGGCTAGGGGCAGTATGTGGGGCTGGTTGGCAATTCAATGCTTAAATGTTGATGGATCCTGTCTTTTGAAAAGTTGCAATTGCCTTTTCCTCAGTGAGGTCGTTATTTTGAGGTCTTCTCTCCAAACAGCTGTCACTTATCACAGAAATTGTGGGAACATAATCTCTTTGGGATTTCTGCTTCTTCATCAGGTTGAATTGAAATTGTCCAACAGTTTGAGTTATTTGGTGGGGGAGAGGGCGAGTGATGGGACAGACAGCACAAGTCATCAGCCTCATTTTGGCCTAGAAAAACTAAGCTAAAGAAAGTCTAAGAGAGAAAATATAAAACTTGGGAGTTAATGTTAGGCACTTAAAAAATGTGATTTTTTCCTAGGTTTCTTGGCAGTGTCCCGTGCTCACAGGTTCTGCTGGAGCCTGTGAATTATGGGTAATCAACAGTTTTGAAAATCAGGTGATTTGGGTATGGGTGGTGAATGTAAACTTAGGTGCCCTGAATAAATGCCTGAGGGCAGGCTATTTAAGACCCTGTGTGTAGAAAGGAAAGGACTATATATATTTTGGTTTTCCCCATCTGAAGTCGTTAACAACTACTGCCTTCACCATCTTGGGCAGCAACATGTGCCTTTAGCTTATACAGGGGTTAAGCTGCAGCCATCAAGTCCGCAAGTGTAAAGCTGGCTTTATCCCTGGACCCCTCCGTTGTACACAGCCCCCACAGCTGATGCAAAGAGGAGAAGGGAGGAAAGGGGAACTGAAGATCTTCTTCTCTTCCCCTCTGTAAGCATCACGTYGCACCACTGTATGCAACGGATACTCCAAATGGGAAATTTCTCAATAAATTGATCAGGRTATATAAGGTATATCCATCCTTCTCAACATTTTTTTAAGTGCTTTTGTTGTTTGAATCATAAATTTCAAGAAGCAAGGCGTGTATTTGACTGGGACACTTGAACAATTTCATTTTAACATTCCTCCTCTTAAAAGCTGTTGGGGGATTCTCTTTTAAAGACCTTTACATTGTGCTCATTTTATTATCACAGGTACATCTCTCTGGATTTCTCCCAAAAGCTGAGKCAGACAATTCTTTGACAAGTCTTTCGAGTTCAGAAAGGAGTTTCATTTTTATAAATAATCGTCCCGTCCATCAGAAGGAAATACTGAAGGTAACATCCTCTRTCTTTTTAGTCAAGGAATAAAAACTTAACTTTGAGGACAGAGAGACCTATCAGCAACATTTTGCCTACATAAAATAACTAGAAGAAACTCATTACYGGTGAAGATACTAGCATTTACAATAGAAACTTCTTCTACAAGTCTGATATTTCTGGTCTCTCAATTCTGTTACAATTGCTGTGTTCACTTGTGGCCACAGCTCTGGCTGGAGGTTATATTTATAGCTGCTTGAAAAAAATGCAATTTCAAATACTGTGTGTAAGGAGCCAGAATAGTTGATTCTTCTTTCATACTARTCTAACTCCTGTGCAGTTTTCTCTGAGGCAACTTTATGTGGTTTCCTCTAAGAGAATTCTTCTGAAAATGAAGTTTTGATTCTGTCTACTTCTTACTGTGAGCTTGTCAAGCAAATATGCATACTTTCCCTTTAAATTTGCATGTGAATTCAATAAAAATGAAAGTGATAGTCCACTAGTATTGGCTACAACCAGTCATTGTGTAAGGCAGAATYTGATACTCTTAGGTTTCTCACACTACTGAACCTTACAGCACCTCAGAGCACCATTGCTATTCTTATCCTAGCCCTTCTCAGGAAAGAAAATTTTATTTTATGTGCGGATTTTAAAGTGGAGACGATGAAATAGTCTTCACTGGATAACCAAAGCCTTATGGAAATAAAACCTGAAATTGCGTTCATATACTAAGTGACAAATAAGGCTAACTCTGTACTCCATCTCCCCTTAGTATTTGGCTGTGCCTGATTCTTGCCRTAGTTTAAAGCTCAGCTTAAATCTCTTGAAACAGACAGCTTTTTAACCAGAACGCGGAGCCATAGATTCTAGGTGGGATGGAAGATAGTTGGTTTTAGGCCAAGTGAAAGTAACAATACATTTTGAACACGTTTTGATGGGTTTGAAAAACAAACTTTTTAAACTGCTTATCTTTAGCCTCRTGCTCCGTTGCTGTATGATGGAAGAAGTGCTGATGGACCTTTTTACTATAATTCAGTRCCTGATAAGGCCAGACTGAGAATATTGAGTTTAAAATAGCTTTAATACATGTAAATAATTTTAATGTTATTTAAATATTAAAAATTACTTTTAAAATATAATCTATAGCAACTCCTCCTTATTTTTTTATGTTAACTCTTCAGTTTTCTGTTAACACAATTTTTTCTCCAATGTATGTGTCTATTGAGGAATCTATGATACTAGAGGAAAATGCAAACATCTTTATTTGATCCTCTTAGTTAGCAACAGCTAAACTCTGAAACAACTAAATAATTGTGTAGTCCTTTAGTAGGAGTTTTCAAGAGGATTGTAGAGAAAATATTAAGGGCWAGCAGAGTTTGAGAGCAGTCGTAAATTTGTAATTGAGTTAATAAATGGCACAAATTAATCCCTGTTCTGGGAAAAAGGCAAGTCTGGTGCAAGTGTTACTTTCTCAGCCTTTATTTTGGATGAAGAAGKCAATAATGTAAAAAATAGTTGTATGCTATGCAAGTAAAGGGATTTTTAAGAAACAAGTACAGGAATAGTAACATTTGTTTTGAAAAAGGATTGGAATTGGTGTCTACTTTGGGCATTTTTTAATACAAGCATATCTTATCTTTTCTCTAAGTGAGATCAGTGCATTTATTCAGAATGTCAATGTAATTACCCTTAGTGTCTTGGAGTGGATTTTTTTTTTTTTTTTTTTTTTTTTTTTTTTTTTTTTTTTTTTTTTTTTTTTTTTGGTTCTGAAGACTTGGGAAACACCAGTAAGTACCATTTTGATAATTATTCTGGCATGTATGTGTACCCATGAGGATCTTTTTAGAGTTCCTTTAATTTGGGGAAAATAGACACAAAAATATTTTTATATTGCCAGATTTTTATATTGTCAAGTATTGTTTCTGTGCTTTTGTGTCTATTTTAATGCYTTTACTGATATCTCTTTGCTAAATAATTCTGTAGTTAATTCGACAGTACTAYAGTCTGGTGACGCATAAGGACTGTGCTCGTTTATACCCTGTTTTCTTTTTGAATATTACTGTACCTGCTTCTGCTGTGGATGTGAATTTAACGCCTGATAAAACCCAAGTTTTACTGCATTATAAGGTAATTAATGTCTTAATCTCTTTATGAATTGTCACCTTTTTATTTACATGATAAGCATAATAAGAGCCTTTTGGACTACTGAAATGGTTGAAAGTGAACAATGTCCTTTCAGTGTTTTTAGTTATGTGATCACTGCCTTTGTGACAGGACTGTTTTATTTGAAAATTATTGAACACACGAAGTGGAGGATTGTTTGAAACTCATTTCCCAGTTAATTTCAAAGATCATTTGTACACTGCCAGATATGTGTGTTCATCACTTTGTTTCCAGATGGCTTTACAGTGACCAAACCTAAATAGAATTATGATGTGAATCTTTAAACAAATTACGTGCTTAGTTTTATAATTACATGAAGTAGGGTGAAAAACTTTTTAACGCGTCATAGGTTTGGGGAGAAGGGGGAAAGTTGAATCCTTTTGCTGAAAGCAACGTTTTGCCGTTATGTGTATAGATTACTGTTGACATCACTATGTTTCAGGATATCCTGTTCATGCCATCAAGACTGAAAATTTATATCACATTTGCCCTGATGTTAGAGATGGTGTAGTGACAAATCTTTTCATAAACTTGCTTAAACTGTTTGGCACTTCCTATCAAAAATAGTGCCACAGAAATTAAGGCTATGTGAGTAGGGCTGTCATTCAAAATGGATGAAGGTGATACAATCACAGCAGTATGTTTATCCTTTTCTTCACTGAAAGTCGTTGTGTATGTTAATCTTGCAAATGTATTGCCTGTTTAGTGTCACTTATATGAAAATTATCATAGCATTCTCACGTTTCATCTAACTTTAAACTATCCTTTGGCTTTAGAGAGTTTTTCCCCACCTCCACCCCATCATTTAGTAGAAAACCACATTGGAAACAGGCACTGTGAGAGCATGTACAGTGTGCTTATGTGATGCTGTTGGTGCTTCTGTCTTGACTCTGTGCTTTTAACTCCATATTAGGTGGGAATGACTGTATTTGAGATTTATTTGTTTTTTTAAGCAATCAGTACACATTTTGTGATACCAGAATAAACCAACGAAGCAAAATACTTTGGAAATCTTTAGCTTTAAGTATTTCCTCTTCAGAGTCTTTTAGACTGTGCATGAACAACAGAAGTGCAATAATCTGGATAGATTATTTGAAAAATATGCTGATTAAAATCACTTTCTTTTATTACTGTTTTGTATTCTTAATATCTGTCAGTTACATTCTAATTTTTTTCTTCATGCATGTATGTGTGGTTTTTCTGTGTGTTTTTTTTTCCAGGAATCTGTCTTACTTGCTGTTGAAAATGTGTTGAAATCACTGTATGGGCCACTACCTGCTACAGTCTCTAGTGAAACTAATAAAACAGATGTTACCTCAGAAGACATGTTTGTTCGTAAAACAGAACAAACAGATGTGGTTGTTAATGAAATGGAGCCATCTGGAAACAATGATCTCCAYGCTCATACTTCATTCCTTTCATTCAGCAGTGATGTGCAAAATTGTCAAGCAGGAAAAAACACAGAGATCTGCTTAAATAATCAGACATTTTGTGGTGATAATATGCACTGTCTCCTTGACAAAGAAGAGGTTACTGAGAGTGATGCCTTTCAAGACAGTTCCTTAAAAAGTGTGTTGTGTCARAGAAAAGAGTATGGACAGAATATGACAGATACTCTCAACACTGCTCCAATGGACCCTAAGTCTAAAAATGCTGATGAGCATCTTTTGAGAACTGATAATATTAATGAAATAGAAAAAAATGAAGAAGTCTCAGTCCCTAAAGACTTGCCTGAAGTCTCTGCTGATAATTGGAGTATGGGGAATGGATTTACAAACTGTTTAGGAGGCAACCTGGAACCTGTTAAGATTTTGATTCCTGAAGTTGGAGGAGCAATTAATAAGCAAAATGAATGTACTGGTGACCAAACCCATAACCCACAGGGCTCAAATCAAAGTATAAAGAAAGCTAGTGTGATAAATGATAAATCAGGACAAGTAATGGCTTATGACTTGATTAGTAGTCACATAATAAGGAAACCAAAGTCTGCTATAGCACTTTTCACCCAAGAGTATCGTTCAAAATTGTTAACTGATAATCCAAAGGCCAGCATGGAGGATATCCTGCTGCAAATTGAAGAGCAGTGGAAGAATTTGAATGAAGAGGAAAAAAAGAAGTAAGTTTCCAGGCTGCATCTTGCTTCTAAATCTAGTTGTTGCCAATGAGTCATCTGCAGTGAATAAAAGAAAAAAGTTAAAAATTGCCTGCTAGTGATTCATGAAAAACAGAACAAAAAATGATTTTTGGCTTTTCAAGATCAGCAGATATTGTGAGTTGACATGTTAGYTGTGTGCAGACATCCTATTCATTGATATATTTGTTTTGCTACTGTATTTACCATTCAGCAGTTAAGTAGGAACAGTTTTGTTTAATTGTGTTTTGAGATAATGGGCAAGAATATGTATTTTTGAATCGAATGATCTTCAGTTTTCTATAGGCTATATATTGTCACTCCAGATGCAGTGTCAATGAAAACCAGCACGGTGATGGATGAGGCATTGTATAGTTCCTCCAGAACTTTTTCCAAACCGCGATTCTTTTTTATTGCTATAAAGGGAGAATTCTTTTTCAAGTTCTTTAGTACTTTAACATTTGGTAAACTCCTTTCCTAAATTTAGTTTACTAAGTATCTCAACCCAGGATACCCTATAATTGTATTTATAAAACCCAATCAAATGACACAAGGAATTTCTTTTCCCTCCAAACAGTTATTCCAGTAGTGGTTCAGAGAATATGGTACAGTCTGAACTTTATACTGTCTTTTTCATTTTATTCTAAATCAAATTGTTTTYCAGATTACAATCTGAACAGATGAATTTCATATTCTCTAAAATAAATTTGGGCTTTGAGTTTTTGAAATTCATCTGAAAGCAAGAGTATTTTAAATTGCTGCTTGCCTAATTTGGGGKCAGAGGAGAGATTATTTAAAATATATGTATGTATTATCACTACATGAGATTTATGTTGTGATCAAAGATAAATCAGAAAAACAGATTCTGAGACATCCTAAGAGAATTTTAAAAAAATACCCTCCAAGTTTCATTTCTATTTTATGAAATGTAAGAAGATTATGAGGTATAATACAAATGAGGAAAAGTAGTTCTTCATGGATAACGATTAGTAGTTTTACATGTAGTGATTTGAATATGGTTTGAGAAATGAAATTTGYTTCTGAAAAGCAAAGTCAATGGAAAATGGTATGAAAAAGTATATTTTTTAACGGATGGAAGTAAGGTTTGAGGTATTCCACTGAAAAAGAAATTACACTAGCCTAAGCAGAGTGTAATAACATTAACAAGAAATTTTGTTAGGAGAACAGTAAGAAAGAGGAGCTGTACCTATTGAATCGCTGTTAATGCATCTGGTTCTTCCCTGATCCTATGCTTCTTGACTTTCTTATATTTGAAAACATGCACATTATTTKGATTGAAAGTACCAGGTATGTCAGAATTAAGCAAAACCTTTATATTTTTTTTTTCTAATTTACATAGTTTAGAGGTCCCAAAGCAAGCAATATGTGCTGATGATCACAAAACTTTCATCTGTGTACTAGGTCATTAATATTATAGTAGAAATCTCCTCCAATTGTATTCACGCTTTTAATGAAATGAAACAAAAGGTTCTGCCAGCTGTTTCAGGAAATTATAATTTTCTCTGCTTTAGCTTTTGAGATTTCATGGTTGCTTTCCTGGTACAACTGTTATGTTTAAGAGCGTGCCTACAGATTAACTTTGTATTAGTTCAGGAAGGAGACCTATCTGCTAATGATATTTTGCTCCTATATAGGAATGAGTGCAATATGGTCCAGTGAACGTCAAAGTGAATGAAAATTTTACTATTCATTGTACTAATATATTTCACATTTGGTGTATCTCTTTTGCACTTTTAAACTTTACACTGGAAATAACAAATAYGAAGAAATATGCAGTTATCTTTTCCTTAAAGGCAACCATCCAGAAGAATTGTTATATGTCTGGCAGACAATTCAGGCCTTGCCTACTAGATAGTCTGGATAGACTGGGCCACCTAGAGGTAACAAGAAATGTATATGCAACAGGACAGCCGAAGTGCCACAGTCCTACTGAGCATGCAGTACCTCCAACTTCRTGCAACCTTTTTGGCAAGACACCACTTTTCCTGGGCTCTTGACTCCATCCTTCTGTAATGAAGAGTCATGTGTCTGTGACAATGGGTCTGCTTGGCTTCAGCATCTCTGTTTCTCTCTGTGGCTCCTCCAGCAGGTCTAAATGAGGTTAAATCCCTTTTGGGAGCAGTACAACCAACAGATGGCTCACAGTGACATAGGATAGCCTTTTCAAAACAAGCCAGCATTTATTACTCAACCGGAATGTAAAATGTTATGGTCTTTAGGTTATAATAGAAGGGGAAAGCTTCCATGCATGTCCATGTTGGCAGCTTTGCATATCCTTCTGTTTCACAAAGCCAGGACTTAATTTCTTACACTCACTCTGCTCTTACTTAATACAGCTTGTGTGTGTTTCTGGCCTTAATATTTATTGCGTATCATATTTATTGCCTTGACAGTGGAAGCAGAAATTATCCTGAAGATGTAGGAAAGGTTCAGAGCTACACACACAGTACCATGGGGCTAACAAATTACCTTCTCAGTGCTCTACAGTAACTCTCCATGGACGTATTTGTACCTTGAGGAAAATATAAGATCATTTCAGGTAGCATGGCCTTTGCAGTCTGTTAACAGATAAGAGCAGATGCATAGACAATCATTGCAGACTGGCAGTAACTAGATAACGTGTGGTAGCTTTCTACTCGTGATAGCCTTTTCGTGAATCTCAGCCCTCACCTTGCTGTGTGTGTGWGAGAGAGAATATATATGTATGCATGTATGATTTATTAAGCCTTATTTGCAACTCTTTGGGTAAATTATACCAGGGGAATTATGCTTGCTAAACAATTCCAGAAAAAAATCTTTTTAGTGTATTTTAACCTTCTGGTCAAGAAGTTCTCTTTCCTTTGGATGGTTATTAGATGGTAATGTCTGATCATTGGCCATCCATTGTATCTCTAGGCAGCTTCATTCATATGCTGCCAGATATTAATAACTGATACCAATCCTTCCATACTGTTCTTATCCCCAGCATCTCTTCACTCCTAATAGTGGGTCCCTGTTCTCCACTCTTAAGAAACAGTGCTTGTTGCCTGAAACGTGTGCTTTTCAGCAGCCGATTGTGCTGCCAAGAGTGTAGCACCTCTCTGTTCTGGGCATATGTGGGCCAATGCAAGAGGCTCTGTCTGGTCAGAGTTTACTACAAGTTGGCATATTCAAGTAAATGTATTTGTCTTCCTGGTGTACCAGTCTAAGAGATTGCTAAATATTTCATTTGGGTTTAAGATGCAAGGGGATAGTAACAAATCACGAGGTCCTTTTTTTTCCCCATTCAAACCAAAGCTGCCTTTGAGACTAGGCTTCATTCTAGCCTTCCACTTTCCTCTTTCTACTCATTTTTTCAAATTTCCTTTGCTTTACGGTTTTGCAGTTTGAGGAAAGGACCCTGAATTTGCAGTCTTAATTCACAAAGCAGAGATGAAACGTAACTGTTCTTGTAGCCCATCTTGATTGTCCTTGCCTCTGTTGAAGGATTTTTTGAAAAGAGAAGCGAGTTCCCCTGTAGTTTGTAAACCTGCTGTTTTATTTGATTCTGGACAAATACTGTTAGTGATACGAACTTGCAAAATCCTCCCAGTCAGCCTTTGTAAGACTAGATACTCTTTTCTGATGGAAGCCTAAAACAACAGGCAGGTTAGGCTTTCTTKGACAATGAGTGGTTTTGTTTCGGATTATCAGTTTATCACTGAAAGGTCAGTACTCTTGTACTCTCCTTCATAACCATTAGGTCATTTCAAAACAAAGGATTTATTTATCAGGTCAAAACTATAAGTGTATTTTGGATAAAAATTTTCTGTTCAAGTGATTTCATACATTCATTTTAAAAAGAGCAGATGTTTTTTATCTTAACATTTACTCCATATTTTCTAGGACATGATTTATTGCAAGAAACCACTTAAGCTGACTTTTTTAGTTAACTAAATATTGGTACCATATGTGAATGCTAGCACATCATAATTAATTGCAAATGTTGACCCTTTTGTTGACCTTAATTTTCCAGCTTGCATACACATAATTGAATCAAACTGTTCCAGCAAGTAGCAATAAATAAATATGACCAGCTAAAATACTTATTTCCAATGCTTATATATGATAGTACTACTCTTTATTGAAGATTGGGCTGGTTTGAATTACCTGACAGAATTCAGAATATCAGATGAGGGAAATAGGAGGGAGTTGAGCAAATCAGTACTTTGACCTTCTAAAAGTAAGATTCATATGCACTAGGCAGGCATTAACCTGGCATCTATAAAACTTAAGCTCTCCTCCTGACATTCGCAAACTCATTAAGAGTCCGATTAGATCATAGAGCTTTACTGTATAGTAATGAATTAGACAGCATTTAGGAGTAGTTTGTTATCAAGTACTTCTTGAAAAATCTGTAATTTGATTAAGGACATGGTAATCATACCAGTACTGAATTCTCAAGGTTTGTATTTATGTGGCTAATTTTAGGCCCTTTGAACTGAAATGTATTTCTTTATATTAAACAAAGGATGAGGCTTATGCAACTATTTGTACTCCAAACTCTCAGGTAAGCACCTGGACTCTCCTGGAAGTTTGTAGAGCTCTAGAAGCTTAATTGATTTTKTGAATCAGGCTGTATGTGCCTGAGACAAAACTCCTTCCAAAACTATACAGTTGATTACAAATTAGGATTAAATGTAGTCTTTAAGATGCAGGTCAAAAGAAACTTACTGTAGTTCTCTGTATGATGCAGTTTACTCCTTCTCCTTCAGTAATTCAGGTTTTGCTGGCTATCTTGATGAATGAAAATTTCCAACTTGCCATATTTACAGGGTAATGTAACAGAGTCCCCGTCCCTGATCTCCTTCCCACCTCAGTCATCATGGAAAGCGTATTAACACTTAAACGTACTTAAATGGGCCATAGAAATCCATGTTTATGTTGGTATGGTTACCTTGTCTTTTGATATAAAATTGTAGGAGTTGGGATTTGGGATTTTTGTCTGATTGTACTCCTGTTTGGTTCTCTCTGTCAAGTTATGAAATGAAAGCTGCTAAAGACCTGGAGCGGTATAACAGGCAGACCAGGAAAGCCCTGGAGCAGAGTGGCCACAGGGCAGCAAAGGAGACGGCGAGGGGACAGAAACCCCGGCTGAAGGCTTCCCTGTCCGACCAGCAGAAGCTTGATGACATGTTTCATTCGCAGATTGAAAAGAAGCAGAAATCTGACCAGCCTGTGAAAACTGTGACAGTGCCCTTCTCTCTGAGTTCTTGTAGACGTACTTTCCCAAGGCACAGGAAAAACAACACGGACGAACATGAGCTTTGCCTCATCCGTCGTCAGAGTTTTCCTGATGTCTGGATATTTGCTACCGAGGAAAAGATAATGTTGCTGAATCCATATAGACTGGAAGAAGCTCTGCTGCGTAGAAGATTGTTGATGAATCATAAGCTTCCAGTAGAGAAGCTGGACAAGCCGATTGTATTAACAGACAGGTATAGTAGAAATGACCAAAAAGTTGTACGTCGTTTAAAGCATCATTTGTAATTATCTATAGTAAACTCTGGTAAGGCCTTCTTTGCAAATTCTGTGATTTCTTTCTTTTACCTTTATTTATCTTTATGGCCATGCTATTTTTGTGTGTTGTATCATTTTAGCATATATTAATGAGCACGCTCCAGCTGAAATAAGTATGAATGTTGATGAATTTCATTGGTAGTGCAGTGAAGGCAAATTTCTTTGCTCGGAGAAAGATTAAATGTTCTAGATTTTCAGAGCTTCACTCTAGCTAACTTTCCCCCATGAGTTAGAAAATGTCTGATACGATTATTTTATATGTCTACATTTGGTTACTTTTTAAGATGTGTGAATGGTTGATRCTTTGTGTTTCTTCTTTAAACAAATTACTCTTTCAGAATATTTTTTATAAATCTAGGTCACTTTTTTTTTTCCTTTCTTTCTCACAGCTTTAATTTTCAAATTAAGGATCTTTTCACCGTGGGGGCTTTTTTTTTTTTTTTTTCAGTCTTCTTGGTGGAGCTCACTATATGGCTAGTCTCTATAAAATGCAGAAGGATTACCAGAGATTCAGTGGATCAAGTTATTTGTCAGATCCAAGGCTTGTAGCAAATGGATTTCAGATAAAAGTGGTACAAGGTATGATGATTTAAAAATATCTTTTGGTATGAATGGAACTTGTTTCTTCYGTTTCAATGATTTGAATGATTGCTAATCATCTTATCTTGCTATTCTAGATCACCTTATCTTTTAAAGCACTAACATCCTGGTTAGTGCTTTAGAGATTGAATATTTGTATGTTTTTCTTAAGCATAACTTGGAGTGATGCTGCTGGCAGTGCAGAGGCAGCTTTCTTGGGGTCAGCTCTACAGAAGAGGTCTCTGCTAGCGGAATTCCAAGGAAAGCCAACTTCTTTGGGGGTACTACCTAGCTGACAGCTCAGAGAAAAAACTTGCTGTRAGAGCTGCTAGAAATGCTATAGCTTCATGTGTTAGAGCACCCTGCATATGTAGAGTGATGACAGATCCACTGTAACATATGGGATCTTTTAAGGGTAGGTACAAAAAAGGGATGCAGAGCAGCCCCCTCCTTCAGAGGATAACCGTCCTCTTGGGAGGAACAGAGCCTGCACTGTTTTCTGATTCGCGTACGGCGTAACTGAGGATCCCTCTTCCTGGCTGGCTAAGTCCCTTGATAAATAGGAAGAGCTTTGCAGAAGAGGTGTTCATAGAAAATAATCATTGAATGAATGAATAGAAGAATAAAGTGCTTATTTTAAAAGAAGGCTTTAAAAAGGCTTATCCAGTCCAGCAAAAGAAAAGCTGAGCAGGTCTATGATTTGCCTCTAGAAGTACAGGGGAGGAAGAGACTAGAGCATAGCCTTTTTGCTAAATACTTTTTTTTTTTTTTTTTCCTTCTACCACCTGATATCTAAGTTTGTACAAAATCTAATTAACACAAACTGGATGTGGATAAATTTAATGTGAAAATTTGAAGACAGTTCCTAGGCGRCAAAGGAGGAGAGTTGTTAAGCAGTCTTGTGCTATTGGAGATGAAACTTGAAAATTGCTTTAAAATGGAGTTTTGAGTTTAAGATCAGAATGAATAATGTATTAAGAATATAATTTTAATTAATTAATTATAAATAATAATATAATAGAACTGCCTGTTACAACAAGGGGCTGGACTTAGTGACACAGAGGTTTTATTCTAATCCTGCTTTACTAACTATGTAAAATTAAGGTCATGAAAACTTGTAAGAACATTTTTTCTTGCTAGGTTTAGAGATACTGAAGGTAAAAACACTGCTCAGTTGAATTAGTATGCAGTGTATGAGCTGAAGAGCCATAGTGAATATGACAAGGACTCGATCCATATCATAGGACTTGGCCCATATGAAGACTGAGAATCTGAGTTTTTCTCTCAGTCTTGCATTTTAACTACTTGAATTAAATGTTAATAATATCTGAGGCTTGTCARTCATATTTATTAGCTTCTGCTGATGATGTTAAAGCAGTTAGTCTTTGTTGTTAAAAGAAGATACTATTGCAGATGAAGGAAAAAATACCAGCAAACAAATGRAATTTCATCCAACCTATTTTCCAGTTGACCTGAGAATTTTTACTCGCTACTTCCCCTTCCTTTCCTCTCTTGCTTCTTTTTTCCTTAAACTAGTCTCTGAAATATGCTGTCATCTACTTCTGTTGCAAATGCTCTTTAAAGCTTTTTTCAGAAACATAATTATTGATTATTAACACTCCTTACATGTCCTTGTCTGGCACTTTCACTGTCTAGTTTGAGGTTCTTTAATTTATAGATACTTGCTTTATATTGTGTAGAATGACCTGCTGACCAGATGTGATTTGTCCAGTTTACACCTGAGTATTCTGTAGCATTTCTCAATTTTGAAGGGATAAGTTTATTTCACAATACCTTCTTCACTATTCTTATAGAAGCATTTTTATTTGTTTTCAGAGTTCAGTGTCRATTTTTCTGATTCTTGAGTCTTGGACATAGCCTAAAAGGAGGACAGATCTTCAGCTAGAAGTGACCTCAGAAAAGCTGTTTCTTTAGTATGTGTTTAGTATGTGTTTGGGAGTGGTGGAGAATGGGRGAGAAGGGCTGCACTTTTATATAGTGGATGATTATTATAGTTTGTTGCCATTTATGGAGAGGTGCACAAAATGAAAATGTGCATTTAACCCATGGTAGCTAGAGCATTTCACCTTAGCAGTATTCTTATACACGCAAAGATTCTATTTCTTGAATGTGAAAGTGTCTCTCTAGTAATTTCTTCCGGCAAAATAGCAAACTMTTCTGTTGATTCATGTGGATAAGATAATCTGTGATGCCCTCAGTAGCCTTAAGATACCCACTGAAAAAAAAAGAACAAAGGGAATTTAGCTGTTCCAGTGCTACATTTGGGGGTGCTGGCCACAGTAGAGGAGGCTTTTCTTGACCTTTGGTGACATTTGAAGAGGATTTTCAGTCTAGTAGGTTGCACTGATTATTTGCTTAAAGCTCCACATATCCTGCCAAAGGAGGAGAAGGAACCTGAATATTGCTGCCCATTATCACAAATGAAGTCTACTCGTGATAGCCAGATATTTATCTGTAGCACAGGACCTCTTGCTTTGGCATGAAAACTTCACTAGGACTGTTCTCTGCGCAAGTGTAATGATCTCAAGCTTGCACTTGGACACGGGGGTCTTGAGGTATTGATAGGTTKTTAGCTTTGTTGAGTCTTCTTATGACCAAAGGTTCTTAAAAAAAACTTTATTCAGCATCTGTGATAACTTCATACCTCCTCTAAGGGCAGTCTGAATGCCTTGGGAGGCAATAAATGAAAAAATTGTAGGTTTTCATCTCTATATTATTTAAGCCTTACAGGGTTCAACACTGGTATTTTTCAGGCAGCCTTGTAAGAGGAATCATGAGAGAAGACTGAGATGTGCTTAGGGAGCCATACCTTACCATCTGTTTTATCACCAGCAGATGCTCAAGTCAGTTCTTCAACTATACCTTTTAATAGTTGCCATAGCTCCCGGCTTTTTAGGATCATTGTAGAAGTTGTTACTATTCCCGTGAGCCTTTTCTTTCGTTAGTAGAACAGGCTGTAACTCCTGGCTGTACTATTTCACCTTTTCTCAGTCATCTCTCATGAGATGAAACCAAGGGAAGTCTCTCTCACATTTCAGTTAGCCTCCAGAGGCCTCATTCTCTTTGTTTTCAAAATGATGATGATGAGAAGCCAACAGCAACAGTTGCTGTAATCATGKTTTTTTTTTTCTGAACTGGTAATAGAACTAGAATTTAAACACAAAATTCTTGAACATTTCTGTGTGGGAATCTTCTTAGCCAACACAACGGATTGCCTCTACTATGCCTCAATCACTGAAGTCTAATTACCTGTTAATACAGGACCTTTACACTGGTATGTCTCATTTAGCAAGATCCAGTTATTTCTGTGGCAGTGCATAGATGAATACACAGCAAATGCTTTATTCCATGGGGACACAGCTTTCCTATCATACCTAGCATAGCACTCTCCCCTTGTAACCATTGTAGGTACATGGAAAAGCAATCAAGCTAGAGTGACATGACAAGAACTACAAACGTGTTGACTCTTTTCAAATAAGATATATTTTTCAGTTATGCTCTAATTTTAAATGACTTTGTCACTTACATTTTTTGCTTGGTTTTCTTTTTTCAGTTTCTGCTAGAAGAATTTGGAAATAGAGGGCAATACATAGTAGTACTATTCTTCAAGAATCCCTAGTTCCCTTTGACACTACTACTAAAATTGTTTGCAATGACTATGAGTGTTCAAAGATGGTCCTGGTTAATGGTCTTAAATTTCTTGAAGTGCATGGTTGAATTTCCCGCAAGCTGAGATGGTGATGAGGGGTTCTTTTATTTTATTCTTTAAAGTTGATGTATAGACAAGGTGCTCTGTTAAAAACTGCAAAGCAGTCCCATGGTCTCTAGGTGGTTTATTGCCAAAAAGGAAATCTCTATTTCACATTGTACAATACACTCTAAACAACCTAGACATCAGGCTCTGCTTAAATGTAGTCTGTATGGGATTGAGTGTATTAGCAYGGCAACTTTTGGGTTGGAGGCAGACTTTTGAGAGTCTTACCATGGAAATGAAACCGCACTTCTCTAACACAGTTGCAGCATATTCTGCCTAGTACAGCACCTTTTTACTGGCAGGCTTTTACATCATTTGGCAGTCCTTTGTCTCATTCCATTCTCCCAGGCCGTGATTATCTGCTGAAGTACGAAGTAAAGACACAACTCAACTAGATCTATTCCATATTTTCTCTTGATGAAGTGAAGAGAGGGTTTTACAGGAACTGTTGTTTATTTAACAACAACAACAACAATCTGGACATCTGATTCAATTTGGAAAGGTGACTTTGGTAATTCCTTTGCTGCATTGGGCTTTCATCTCAGTGGTCTTTATTCAAGATACTTCTTTGCTGTTTATAATTCTGCCTTTTGGCATCATACAACATTGAGGAACTCTATCAAGATTTTGATCCTGATAGTTGCCTACCTGCAAAAAAAAATGTAGAATTGATTTATCCTTACTTGGATGATTGGTCTCTAAGGGACAGCTCGTCTCTTAGCATAAATAATTTTGTTAGTCTTTCTCTAAATTGGGAAGTCTTGGAATGAATAAGCAGAAATTGAATTTCGTTCCCTCAGAGTGCTTGGAATTCATAGATGTACAACTAGACTCTTTAATGATCAAGAGCTTTTAGCCAGTGGGCTGGTTCTGAACTTCAGTTCAAGGCTGTTCTTATAGAGACTTTGTATGCTTTCTTTCAGAGTGATAGAACGTGATTTGAATATTCAGCGTTTCAGTGATGACTTTTTAGAACTTGATACACCTTGAATTGTGCCTTGACTTTAGAGGCCAAGAAAATTGCCAGGTTTTGAAGGTTTTATGGTTTRTTTTGTTTTTTCCCAGAGCTTTCTTTTCCTTAGGATCCATCTGATGCATTTCTGATCCCATGGACAAGAMGACTGATATATTAGACTTCACTTTGAGCATTGCTAGTATTGTGAGCTGACTAGTGGTCCAGGCACTTTTCAGTTCAGAATTCTGTGTCCTCTGGTTAGAAACCCAGAGCCCTGCCCTTATTGCTGTATCTTCTGTTACTGCACGTGGGCCAGCTCCTGCCATCTTAAAGTCTGGATGTTGAATTACTCTTGAAGTTAGAATGGGACTGGTCATCTTTCTTCACTGATGATCTTTTCAATCAGAGAATCCTATCAACCGTTGATTTATTGGATTTGTTTGCCTAAATGCTTAGAATTTTCAGTTATATCAGCCTTCTTCCCAAGCTGTTTTTCTCAGCCTACACCTAGTAGGTTTTTGAAAGGTCCAATAGGCCTTCCTAAAAAGGACTTAGTTACATGTGGAGTTTAGATCTTGCTCTGTCATCGTGACGGGAAAACTGCTTGAACTTCTGGCAAAGTTTTCCTTCTTTATTTGCCGTGAGAACAGCCTTTGGATAGTTACCATTTCTACAAGGGTGGGAGAGTTTTAGGCCCTACTTTCCTGTTGTTTCCTTTAAAGATATCTCTGGCCTTTGAATATGCTTTTGTTGTAAGACAAGAAAGTAATTCACCTTTGTGCCATATTGTTCCAAGACTGTGTGAGCACAACAGAAGTGGGTTTTAGTATCSTAGGTGTTGGATTTGCCATGTTGGTAGACCAAGATCATCTGGAAAGTCTCTTTGTTTCTTTATATTGATTACTCAGCAGCTTAAGGAGTTTTTTACTAGATTTTTCAATGGGTAGCGGACAGTGAAAAACAAGTTGTGGAATAGCTCAGAAAAAAAGCCTCTTGGTGTAAATACATCCTAGTTAGGCAAAATCAATTGTTTCTTTCTGAAATGTGCCAGATGTTGTGATCTGCAAAGCTGTAATGCCAAGCTCCAGTCTGTCTTCCACCACCCGTGGTCTGGCCTTACAGAGGCTTTGTGGAGTGATGTTGCCTTTGGGAGAGGAGAGGAGTTCGTCTATGCTGACTTGATTCTGAGTTCTGGGATCTTCCAGGCACTTGTTTGCTGGGTATAGCTTGTAATGACCCATGGATACGGACAAGCATTTAAGGTAGTAAAATGGATTACTTTGTCTGCTCTTCCCAAGATATGTTTGCTGTATGTACCTTCAGAGTACATCTGTCTGCCTCCCTCTGTGAAAGTCGAGGAGAGATGTGAATTCTTGGGGAAAGGAACTGAGAGCTCTTGCCCTGTTTTGTAACTGGTGAGCCCCGAGTTATGCTTCTAGGCATGCTCAAGGTTAGACTAGAATTGTCTAATAGAATATGTGAACCCAGCATAAGTGTATACAAAGACTGTGCTTGCATGTACTTAGCAAGGGCTCAAAGAATACTAATTGGTAAATAACGCATCTTTCTTGGTARTATAAGCAGCTTGAGTTCTAGTAACTTACCGCTGGAAAATCACACTGCTATTTTATTTCAGTTTGATTTTGATCACAGACTGGAAGATGCCTGGTCTTATAGTGTCACCTAATCTAGGTGGCAGCTGGAAGAGAATGATTTTTCCTGGCCATCAAGAAGGAATTATCCAGAGATGATTGTGAATGCTTTGTTTGGAAAGCGAAAGGGGAAATTTGTAGCAATGAGAAATCCACATTTTTTAGTCAGTTGAGAACTAGTTTATTTGTCCACCGAAATATTTTCCTTGGAAGTTGCAAGGCATTTCACAGAAATTGCCATGGAAACTGCTTGAAGACTGCTGTTTGARTACTCAAACATCTTAATGTATACGTTGTCAAAAATTTACAAGTATGCTGAGGTTCGGGCATCTGCTTATATCATCAGATGTTGCCAATATCTGAATCCTTGCAAAGACTTGCAAATAGATGTATATCAATCAGCATGCAATGGGCTACTTTTCAATCTAAAGAATGGAAGTGGAAAGGGAGAATGACGCACAAACAGAAGTACCAAAATGGGAAATTTCTCTTAACTGGTGTTTGTATTGTTCGTTTGTAAGTCAGACTCCTTAATCCCTTTCAGCTTTCAAGTGAATGAACAGTATTGTGAAGTCAAATCTGCTGTCAACATTTGCAGGCAGGGAAATTGGTAATATCAGAGAGTCTTGAGCATTAGCARTCTTACTAGCAAGCATGTCCAACTGTTTTACAATTTTTAAGAAAGTTGTTTTACAAATTCAGACCCTTACCGTCCTGAAATTTTAAGTTGAAGCAGTGGAAATACAAACTTTTAAACTGAAAATCTTAACAAATTTAAAATTCTGTGTAGTATATAGAGCTTTTTATTGAAAGACTGTCAAATAAGATACATTCTTGTTAGTATTAATTGTTCGTTAAGAGGGAAAGAAGCRTAGGCAAATGATCTGGAACAGCTACTCAAGTCTAGTCCTTCTGTTGAAAGCAAACTTGGATAAAAATAAAGAGAAAAGAGCTGAAGGAGATTAAAAACACATTTTATCTTTGCTACTGTCTCTTACTGTAAGGCAGCCTTTCTCTTGGAGAAATACTGACGTGGTATCGGTCATCTTTAATAAACTGAAACTCAGATAGCTTGAAGTTTTGCTTTCAGCTGATTCTGATCACAGACYTGCAGCAATACCTGGAGAACATGACTAGTTCTACTGGCCAAGATTAGGCAAAGACCATCTAAAAAGGAGAAGGAAGACAGTTCTAGGTGAAAAGGGAAATCAAGTCTCAAATTTAAAGTGGTTTAATATGTAGCTGGAAGAAGGTTATGTGACTTTGTGTTTTTTTGGGGGGCGGGTGGAGGGGAATCGGGTGGGAGGTGGAGGGGGGGGTCGTTCCTAATATCAAATTCGCACTGTGGTCAACACATCTCCTGCAGTGAAGCTTGAAAACATCCAGCAGCAGTATTTACCTGGTGACACACATGTTTACARAACTCTTTACAATCTGTATGATCAGTCTATTCATCTATGCTCTCATTTAATGATTGTCAAATAAGCAGTACCTGATAGTAGATAACCATCCTATTCTAYTAGCTTATGAAAGGGTAGTGAGTGCAAATATTTCTCTTGTTTCTAAAATTTTTCAGACTGCTGATTATATTAACCTGTATCTTTATTAGAAGTGTGAATTATTGCTTAATCTACTTTGTAGCAATCTATTTTTTCTTTTTTTTTTTTTTTTTTTTTTGACCTTGCAAAAGCAGTTCAAGAGGTAGGCTGAAYGTGATTCTTCCTATCTTGGACAGCTTWAAGTCTGGGCCATTACACAGAAGTGGATTTAGTTTCATGATAAATCATATTCTTCCATGGTCTCCTGGTTAAGTCCTTGTTTCTTAGATTTGTAGTAAAGGAAAAGGAATGATGCCATGCTGATTGAGTCGAAATTTCTGTGCACCCAACATGAATCAGATGAGGAGCTCTGACACTGTGAGGACTTGCAAGCCTGACCCCTGAAGAAGTTATTTCTGATCAACAGTGGAATAAAAGTTAGCTGTACAGTAGGAGTTTCATTAAAATTTCTGGTAGGCAGTGTGAATGAGAAGTGAAAACTCTTGCACCACAAAGGCTGAATAGCTAATTTGTTGGGAAGTTTCTTTAAACATTTCTTTCAGCATCCCTGTTCAGGCATTGAGCTGCAGTAGTGGCATCATATGAATGAGTATGAGTGCTGTCAGGGAGCCTTTAATTATATGAGCCTGGATTCTTCCTTTGCTGTAGTAGAAGTAAAAACTACTTTTCATTGCAGTGGAAGTTGAATTTACCATACTAACATTTGAACTATACAGATGTTTCAACCAATTGTGTAGGAAGTAGTGCCAACGCTGTGCGTGTGTGTTTTTTTCCTCAAACTAAATTGTAATTTATTACTAGCTTCTACTTCAATTTTGTGTGTGTTTTAATTAAAGCTATAGAAGCTTTAATTAAAGCTGTGCTTAACACTGAGAATGCTGCAAAAAGCTTTAAGCATTTGAACAGTGCCAACTAGGATTATAATTAAATAAATTGAAACATTTGTGATGTGAAAAGGCAGACATCATCAAAGTAACGTCAGAGAAACGTTGAATTTAGACATCAAAGCAATGTATAAAATAGATTGTTTTGGTTTTGTATTTTCAGGTGCTTCAGCTACAGAAAGTCATCTGGAAATAGAAGGACTGGCTAATTGTCTGTCATACTATGGTATTTCTGATTTGAAAGAAATTCTGAATGCAATAGTTAATAAAAATGCAAAGGAAGTATATGAATGTAGACCTCTCAAAGTGATAAATTACTTGGAGGTAAGACAAAATACTTTGCTTTTAAGTATTGGCCATCTAAGCTTATAATATATTCTTAAACCTCTTGAAAATCTTTCTTCAACTTTCTATTTTAATTATGTGTAGTTCTATTCTKAATAGAAACTACTGTTGAAAGGAAACAATGCCATATCCTCTTTGAGGTGTATGGGCTTTGCACTGGTTACCAAAATACTTCACTCAAACATGTCTAAAACCAACAGTCATCCAGCATGACATCGTGCACACTGAGAGCTGGTCTTCACCAGGTATTYCTACACAGGCTGTTTTCAGACTAGAAAGGCAATCTGAATTAATTCAATATTTCTTTATATTATTCTGAAACATTATAGACAGGCATTTCTGCAGGTTAGAATACAGAACTAACATAAAATTGCTTACAGACTTTGGAACACAGTTGACTCCAGAACAGTCAGTAAGATTTAACTCCTTTATAAATAAAATCTCTGTGGAAGAAAAGATATATAAAATGGCTTAAGGTACTTGTTTGTGACAATCAGGCATTAACTGAAGCTTAACTTTCATATAAACTTCAACGAGATGCATACTTCAACAACCAGAAAGCACACCATTTCCACTGACAGAAGAAGAATTTTGAGAGTCATTCAAAGGGAGAGTAGAGATACATAANAAAAAAAAAAAAAAAAAAAAAAAAAAAAAAAAAAAAAAAAGCTGTCACTGAGATGAAGGCATAGAATGAAAAGATAAGTCTCACATGCAATGAAACTCATGTGCTTCTGCATGATATTGAGACAAATGCATGTATTTAGTTAACATCAATAACTTCTGCTGTTATAGGAATTTGAGTATATGCTGACAACCAAGAGAATCTTAGAAGAAATTGACTCTATTCAATGCAAGAGTGAATCAGTTGGGTAGAGCACTGGCAGAAAGGAAACCATGCTTTCTTCACAAGCAGYCAGTATTATTAGTTGCTAGAAATACAATCCTAGAATAATTCCTAGAAGAATTTCTGGTTTGTTTTCTTATAGAAGACACTATGCAACAGTTGGAATGGGAATGACTCTTGCTAATATTTGATATGCAAACAGATAAAATTACCTGTCCAGAGACAGTCATTGGCATGAAGTTTGAGACAGCTATTTTATTTATCATTTTGGGGCAGTAAGTGTGCAGCTGCTGTTGGATCCAGTGTGATGTGATTCTGTTGTGTGCTAATGAACCACCCTGGTGCACCCATAGAAGAAATTCAATGAAGGGGTGAGGCAGATGTTGAAACACCTTTTTTTTTTAAAAAAAAAAAACATTTTGGTGGGCTTAACACTGTGGAAACACAGTTCACTGTGTTCAGATTTGTGGCTTGTATCTTAAGGTTCACACTTGAGCAGTCAGTGTGTCTGTGCATCTTTTGGGAGACTCAGGAGAAAGAATATATGAATGGTTAAATGGTTTGCCTTCCTAGGAAGAGAATAGCCCACAGTGTTCTTAAGCCTTGGAAGGCAGGGGGGGRACCCCCCAAAAAAGACAATACCCAGGTTAAAATGTTACAAACACTGTCTCAAGTTTGTAAAAGGTGAAGGAAAAGTGTGTTCCTCATCCATTCCTGTCTAGGTAGAATTACTGAAGTACAGGAGAAAAGACACTGACAGGAGGGCCCAGCTTGGGGGAGAAACCCAAAAAACTGGCAACTTCCTGTTGTTGGTGGGTTTTTTTCCTTTGTAGAAGGGTGCTTCAGTAAGTGTGTTTTACAGTCAGTTCTGGTTTCCAGTGTTATGAGATAACTGGATGCAATAGGCTGTGATTAACACAAGAGTCATCTTCTAAAATTTCAGTACAGTGTTTTCAAAACTTTTAACCAACTATGTATGGTTTCATTTAGATTGAGTCTTAATTTTGTGATGTAGAATGTGTCTTATGAACTGGAAAATATCTTCATCTACTACTGGTGCCAGCAGGCAATAAGATATTCAGAAACACTGAGCTTCTTGCCAGAGTGGACCTGAAAAAGAGTGCAAGCATGAGCAGGAGACTCATTGTGGAAGTGTCAGGACATGGCCAGTAAGGTAGCTTTAGAGGTACATTTGTGTTACTGGGATTCAGATTTTCTGAGAGCAGGAGAGAGAAGAATGACCTATGAACAGTGAGTGCCTGTTTTCTGGCAGCCCCCAGTTAGTATGTTACAAAGTGGTACTTTAAAACTATTGGGGTTTTGTTTTGTTTTGTTTCCACTTTCCACAGGGAGAAGCAGTACGTTTAGCTCGGCAGCTGCCCTTACATTTATCAAAAGAAGATGTTCAAAACACAATCTACAGGATGAAGCAACAGCTTGGAAAGGAAAATAAAGGCTGCGTTCATGGTCGTCCTTTTTTTCATCACTTAACAGATATTCCAGTAGTTAACAAGCACAAATCCAAGGAAATTATCCAGTGAATGGAACATTTTGTTTGGATCGTATTTCTCTTGCTTAATTTTGATCATTACTTACTGTATAATTTGAGCATGTTTTGTCCAAAGCTTTGGTATAATGACTTTATTATCATAATTTTACCTTCTGGAGTTTTTTGGGTTTAAATTCAAGTGCTACATGAAAACTGAAAGTAAACTCATACTGTACAGTAATCACTATTTTTTTCCATTATGAATTTATTAAAGAAATGTTCAAAACTGTTTTGATGCTTTTCTTACTGCTGCAGGTTTAGAAAGTATCAAACTATTTTAGATATAAAATGATTAGAAGTTGCTTTCAACAGAGCCTGGCAACATTTATGGCATAAAGGACGTAAGATGTTGGTTTTTAAAGGAATACCTGAGGTGTGCACATATTTAAATATGTCATTGCCCTGTGCAGTTACTGTAGCTGCATTTTCGTGGTGGAACATTCCTACTTGGAAATTGTTTGCTCATGTAAATGAGTATTGAAATCCTAGTGTCCAGTCTCCAAAGAGCTTTTCCCTAAGCTAAGCAAGTTACTTGGAACATTTTTAGCTTTGACTCATGAAAGTATGTTTCCGAGAATTACAGTACGCTCTTAAGAGCCGAGATGAACAAAAGCTGGCAGATGGCTTGAGAAGATCCAACTCACCGGAGCAGAGGTTAGTACATGTCAGTGCATGCATGGACTGTTTGTGGGGGGAGACGCGTGCACRTTTTTGCTCGCAGAGGATGCATAACTAGGGAAAAATTCTGCTGTACAGAGACCCTCTGAGCCTGGTGAGTGCACAGCAGTGTCTCCGGACTAGAACGTTTTAGAAGTTTCAGGAAAGATCCCGTGGAAACGTCCGTCGTCGCCCGACCGTCCTGTCGCGGGGACGCGGAGGCCGTGCGGCGGCGGTCGCCCGGAGGCGCTGCCGCTGCCGCCGCCTGGGCGGTCGGGCGGCCGCTGGAAGGCCGCAGTGCGACGCGGTCGGCGGCGCGCGTCCCGCCGGGCCGACGCGCGCCGTGTAGGAGCGCAGGCTGCTGAGCTGCCGCCGTGCAGCGGCGCTCTGTTGGCGGACGAAGGTAGGAGATGGCAGTAATGCATGGCCCCGTGTGAATTCTGAGCTGAAAGTAACGTTTACGTTTGTCTGCCGTAAAAGTGAGTTTATTCTTTTCGGATGGAAGCTACGTGTATAATCCCAAACTGCGGGCAGGAGAAACGGGTAGAGAAAACGACCGCTGCGCTGCGTAGCAGTTGCGCGGCGGTTGCAGGCGGCCGCGGCCCTGGCGGCAGAGCCGCCGCCCGGCTGCAGGCGCCTCGGCGCGGCGGTTGGAGCGGGCGAGAGCCTGCCCCGGCCGCGCCGTCGGCCCCTAACGAGCGGAGGGCAAACCGCGGGGTCTGCGCCTCGCAGAGGATCGTTGGGCGCGGGCGCTGCCCCCTCCCGCCCGATCCTGAGAGGTTGTCTGGTTTTGGTTGCCTTTTAAATACAAAAAYAGTGAACGTCGGTTTTCTTTTTGAGTACAGGAAGACCTGCTGAGCGAAGAGTGGTTTTTGCCTACATGTAGATACGAATATGAACGTGAAATGGAGGTAATGCCTTTTCAATGGTTCTCTTCTAAACGTAGTGGTAATCTTAATACTGAAGTCGATGCTTCCTCTGTGTGGAGGAATACGCGTGTGTGAGGGATTTGGAGTATTTCCGTGGATTTCTTTCTTCCTTTAATGCGCATAGTGGCGGTTCAGAGGATAATAACAAAACCAGAGGAACACTCAGTTTGCTTCAGAAACGCTTCGCAAGGCACTGGAAGCAGGACAGTCTTTACGATCTATGTTGTTGAAATGGGCTCTTCTGTCTTTCCATATTTAAAATGGAATATTAAAATATTTAGTAGTGGGCTCAATACCACCAAGTAATTTATTGTAGTTAGTAAAACAAGTGATTGTTCCTTGGTCACAACTTATGTGAGCATTTTTGTTTCGGGGCTTTTTTGCTTGTTCTTTGTTTTTTTTCCAAAGGCATGTTGGCATTACTTGCAACAAAATAATCATCAAAGACCGACCCCCTTTTTTTTTCTGAAAGGGYTGTAGTATTTGCTCTTCAGAAATCATTTTATCTGGTGTAAAGCATGTCTGGTTTTGTGTCTTTGTAGTATTTTGTTTCTTAAACAAACCTGTAACTCCAAATTATTTTTTTTACCCATGATAGCAATATTTAAAATAAAGTATGGAGCATTCTATATATTTTTGCTCTCTTTTGTATTTAGCATTTAAAAGAGTGCATTAACAGTTGCCTTGCAAGAGACTTATGGTATGTCCATTTAATTTTGCAAATGGGAAGCTACCAGATGTAGCTTTTATTTTCTCTAAGTATGGTGTATCATATCTAAAATTATGAAGAGTATAAATGTGGAAATGTTAAATCTTTTGTTAATGGCTTCGAATTAAGCACACATTGTTGCAGATGATTTGGAGGACTTATTTAAAGTAAATATACAATTTCAAGCTCAATTATCATTCATAGTTTGACTAAACATAGTGAGATATTAGTTCTGTGAATTTGATACAGTGTTACTTCATAATTACGATGCTTTTTTGCAGTAAATTTGATATAGAACAGTTGCTAAAGGAAAGCTGCTGAATAGTGTGACCAAACATTTTATGGAAAACATCTGGTGAATTAGTTCAGGATGTGCACTGCATAAGAACAGAGTCTTTTGCACAAAATGAGAAGGAAGCTAACTCCACATGTATATGTTTTGTGGACATGAGAAGAGGTTAAACAATTATAAGTTAATTGTGTAAGCTAATAGGAGTGGTGCTCACAATGTCATTTTGAAATCGTTAAAGAGGGAATGGATGAGAATTATTGTTTTAAAATCTCAAATGAACGGTTTACACCTGTTAATGTTACATTTAGAACAGCTGTTTCTTTTATTATCAGTAAACAGATGCAGAAAGTAATGGAATGTTTTAAAGCAATATGTTAATCCTGTCTTCCACTACTGAACCTTCTCACAATATCATGATTAAATACTAACTGTAATGCTGTTGTCATCTGCAGTTACAGAATTCTTAGTTATTTTTTAAATCACTTATGTATCTGAAGTTCTAAATGTTTGTCCAAAGTTATTGCAGCCATTCATCAATGATTTGTAAATACTTTTGCATATCAGTAATTTTATTAGTGATTCCATTGGACTGAATTACTCAGTCAAAGCAACCCTAAATTTGGGGTTGTTCAAATGATTTTTTCTATATATGTAATTTTACTTTGAAATGAAAGGAAACAAACTATAAAGAGAATTAAAAAAWAGCCTTCGAGGGCTAACAAATATGGTTTGTATGAGCTCTGTAYGTGGTTGCTTGGTATTGCATATAAAGCTTAGCCAGAGCAGGCTTGGTTAGATCCAGGACTTCAAGTTACTGCCTGTTAGAACAGTGCCGATAAGATGGTGCAAGTAAGGTTCTTTAGTGCATAGGGTTTCTTGTTTTCTATGAAAAGAGCTGTGATAAAGTGTATCTTACCATAGCTCAGATTTTCGGTATGTCTTAGGACAAATTATTATGCTACTAAGGTATTGAAATACCTTACTGCTATGGTTAGGACAGCCTCTTGGAAAAAATACCTTAAAACTGCAGATACAGTACTCCCTGTAGTTAGAGAAAGGTATTTCAGAATATTTAAAAATTAGTGCCTTATTTAGCCTGAAGCTTTTTAGAAACCTTTAACTGTTCAAAGGCAATGACAATTTGTCTTCAACTGAAAATATATGTCTTAAAATTTTAGTATCTGTAAATGTTCTAAAAAATGTATCATTTCAATGAAATAACATGCGATTGAGGAGCATTACTAACTCAGCACTGAAAGAACGGAAGCACAGAAGATTAATACTGTAAAAGTTGTTTGGCAGATTAGTTTTCAGGAAATGTAGAGACCAATGAATATGGCAGCTGCATTATTAAAATACTGTATTCAAGCCCAGGTCAAATTGTTCATTCATGCGTGGAGTAACTCAGCATTAATTGAATCATTACATTTTTTAGATATTTTAGATCACCAGCACTTTGTGATTCAACACTTAAAATGCTTCTTTAAATTAAAATATTCACAAGGAGCAAGCATTTTAACAGAGGAACACTATATTAAGCATTTATACATARTCATTCATTTGTCATATCATTACAGTAATAAAATTGGTAGACCTAAGGTTCTACCTCCTTTCTAATGCCTGGACAACCTATTTTTGAGGTTTTTTAAGATGCTAAGTCAGGTATATAACCTAATATAAGATAATAAAGAAATTGTGCCTTCCCTTGTTCTTGTTAGCCTGGTGCTGTTTATATTAGCTAAATGATGGAGTGTCCCTGATGAAAGGTAGGAGTATTTGTTTTCTCAATAAGAAAAGGGGGGGGGAGGTGAAACCCTCATGTTCATTAAGTAGGTTTTAAAAAGAGTCCTGTTATCTTACTTCCAGAACTTATAAATGAGTATTCTTTTGGAGTTAATTGGAGTTTATTTCCTATAAAGTTGTTGTTTGAGGGCAAATTGTTTCAGCTGTAAAGAGCTAGGTTTAATTCTTGTCAAACCTCTGGCCGGAACTGATTAGAAATAAATATTTCAAAGCAATGTGCTGTCGGACTTCTGTTGTTCTTTGCTTAAATCAGGCAGCTTGACTGTTTAGTCGATTGAAATTCCTGCTGGTTTAGGAGTGTGTAATTTAGAACAAGAACTCTGTTAATACTTACTAAGACACATGGGAAAGAATATATGTGTAGTTTTAGGAAACTCTTCCATCACCCRAGGACTTCATGAAGTTTTCTCCTGCGAGGGGGTATCCCGCACACCAGAAGGCCTCCAGAGGCTCTTTGCCCCTGCAGCTCTCTGTCCCGCCGGCTGCACAGCAGCCCCGTGGCCAGCAGCCGCTTCCCGGCCGCGGGGCTCTGCACCTGCCAGGCATGAGGCTAGCAGGGCGCCTGCTTCCCCTCGTGCCGGTTACGTGCATGCGTTAGCACGTGGGTAAGTGCAAAAGTAATGACAAACTCGAGAAGAAAGTTGAGAACAGAACACTGCATTTCTGTCAAAAATTGATTGGACAAGCTCATAGGTAACTGGAAGGCAGTTTCAGACAGAGCAATTGCATTAGTGTTGTCTTCTCAGGGAACGAGGCTATAAAAGCCCTGATCTGATCAACCTCGTATTTAATTTTGAAGCTGAGCTTGAAGATTTGTTTTTGAAACTTGTTGTCTGAGATCCCACTGCCATTGAGTAGTCGTAACTTTGATGCCTTATTTATCTCAATCTTTGTGCAATTGGAAGTGCTCTCAACACCTTTAGGAAGTGTGGATTTGAAATTCTGGTTTTACTTCTTTGCAAATAAGTAAATGTGATTCTGTATCAGGTGTGTAACTATAACAGCACTAAACTGATACCCTCCTTTTAAAATAATAATATTATACACTAGTTGTGAACTTCTTTACTGTAGAATCTCAAAATACTTTACCATGCGCAAACCACTTACAGGCTGTGGAAAGAAGAAAGCGGGAGATGCACCGAGCTAGATGCACGGCTGCGGCAGGGGGAACCAAACCCTTGCATCTTGACTCCCACTGTTAAGCTTTCGGTTTAAAGAGCATGAACCTCATGGTCAATGGTGGATGTAGTTAATTCTTGCCTGAATACAAACTTCTTGTGGAGTCCTGAGGACTGTAATCACTGACTTCAAACTAATCTGAGTCACCAAAACTTATGCATTTTATTATTATTGCTATTCTGTGTTCTGTTTCTTCTCAGTTTATTTGGCAACTAGATATCAAGAAGGTGTTATACTGATTCTTCAATCAAGTAAAGTACAGAAAGTTTCAAGCACTAATAGTTTTGCTTTTTGTTTTTTAAACATATGTGGATGCAAAATTAATAACACTAAAGTTAACTCTTTCAAAGAAAAACTTAAATGATAAAATATATGGGAATGGTAACTGTTTTACCAGTTTTCTTTTCGGTTATCAGTGCAAGTCTTTTAACTGTAGCTCCGAAATCTGGAGCAAGTATTTTGGCATAGCACAGTTTGTTGTAAGGAAGATTTAATAGCTTGTTACGTCCTATTTCTATAAACAGAAGTCATTTAGAGTTCAACAGATATATTTAGAATCAGCATTTGTGCTTGTAGTTACAGGCTTAATAAAGTAATCTTTGAAAAGTTTAGCATACAGAAAGGGAATATACGACTTCAAACTTACCTCATAACTAACTCCCTTTTAAGAGGCTTTGACATACTGCTTAATGTTAACCTGTAGTATTAGGAATCCAACTTGTTATTAAAAAGATTTGTAAATGAAATCATAATAAATGTAAATGTTGCAYGCATACATTAATGGTTTTAGGAGAGTTGTATGATTACTATTTTACAACTTAAATTATGAAACAATGTGTGATCTTGCAGATATTATCCTGGCCAAATTCCCCAATCTTCACTGAGACTTTCTGTGTGTGAAAGAGTGCAGTTAAGGCCCAATGAAACAGGAGGTTGAAAGTTATAGAGAGCTTCGCTTCGCTTCACTTCGCTTTGTCAAAGTATTATTAGGAGTTTGCAATGAGTAATTTGTAATCTTGCCTGTGATTTGTTGACTTCAAGGTATGTATAATATCTGAAAAAAGGATGCTAAATCTGTTTAAGATACGAGTTTTATAGCAAAGAGTAAATTAAAGCTAGAGTGACCTTTTGGTGTTGTTGATCATGTGTGTGAAGACGTTCATCTGTTAGCCTGCACTAATCACGGTGACAAGGCTGCTGCTCAGAAGATAGCAGATATGAGCAATATTGTTGTATATTTGCTCTTCTGCAGGTTCTTTATTGAAAAACTTTGTAATTGAAATGTTTATAATCACACTTGGGGGGGGGTGGTTCTCCCCACCCCCTCAATATTCTATTCTGGCAAAGGTAGCTGTTCTTTCCCTAAGAAAATAAGATTCATCAAGTGGTGTAAATAGATGTTAGTGTCCCAGTTTAAATTTCAGTTGATATTTCTGCCATCATTGCTGGCTCTACATTGATGTGGGGTCTAGTAATTTCTGCTATATCATTTCTAGTATAGATTCTGGAGATGGAAAGCTTTGAGTTAAAAATATTTTATGTATTTTTTTTAGTATTAACTTTTCCCCGTGTGTTTTGACAAAATAACAACTGTTATCATTTCTCCTTTATTAAATTGCTATACTTCCAGCATCACAAATGTCACTAGATCGTGTGGTCACCCAACCTTATTAAAGAAATATYTTGTGAATTTTGCTTTGTAAATAACTAAAAGTTTCGTTTAATATTATGATAACTCAACAGGATTTTTTTCCTCCATTTTTTTTTACCAGGCTTGAATTTTGATTGTTTCAGTAAGCATCTGAGAAGTTCTCATTTAACAGTGTACTACTTAAAATGCCACTGGGGAGGAAGAAAAACATAAGTACGCTTTTCCCACATTACTTATGTAGATTATAAAATGATACTTTACAGTATTCATTGCTATTCATCCAATAGTCTGAAACATTAAGTTGTATGCACAAATATGAGTAATATTATACCCATTTGTCCAGTGATTAAACTGGCATCTTGAAAAGTGGACATGACCACATAGCTGGCTGATGGCAAATCTGGGAACCGATCCTAACACACTGATAGTGTTTCCCCACTTTAACTACATCAGAAGTCCAGCAGTTAAAAAAAACATGATATTCTGGTACAAAATGATATATATGATGTGCAACACAAAAGATTTCCTGTTTTCAATTTATGTTCTTCAGTCAGTCCACAGGTCATGTAAAACATCACTGAGAAAGTGCTATATCTACATATACAAGTGTTTCTATTGATACATTATTTTTCTAAGATTTTGCTGAGTAAAGCTATTTCCATACATAAGCATTTTGGCCATCTGCAACTGCTTGTCAGTGAGCCTGGTTTGAGAACACTGGTCGTAATTGTAACCTTAGGAATGTGTGACCAGCTCGCAGCCAGCTGTGCATGCCCTGACTTTTTCCAGGTGTTAAGATACATGGCCACTTTTGTTCACTTTAACCGATGGGGCAAAATACGTTCCTTGTTTTTTTCCCCACCTTGTATTAAACCCACAAACTGCTGTTCGTTTTGTTTGTTTGCTTTTGTTTTCTAAGATGWCATTGATAACAACTAGGTGAAGCTGTCACTTAATTATTATGAATATATGACAGTGTTCAACGTCTGTATGACGGAATATGTGTAGAGAAAACCGAAAAGGTCCTCAATGTGCAGTCGTCTTGTAAATTAACAGTGCTGACCCTGCAAATTACAGAAATCCTCTAATTTTTATTTGTCAGAGATTTTGCCTGTTTGGTTAGTTCTCGTATTTCAACGGCATAGATATTTCTGCAGCTTAAGSCTCTTCAGCTAGACAGTACCAACATTTTGTAATCAAGTTTTATTTTAATAATCTATTTCATAACAGTAGGAGCACTTGCTCACTGCCTTCAGCATGGGAGTTTAACTGGAAATCTTTCTGAATCCAGTCTGGAGTTATCTGTATAGAATTTTTTGATTTTGTTTTCCTAACTTTKGTAGGTCCTCTTGTGGTTTACAGTCGTTGAGTGGGAGCCAGGTGGTTCTAGTGTAAATCAAAGCAAGATCCGGAATGGGAAAAATAGGTAATGAGCATCTTCAGTTGTCTGGAGAAAAGCTGATGATAGACATTTTGATTCAAATATCTAATGTCTTTGCATTCAAGAAATATCTTCTGCCTTGTCATGATTATTTTTCACTAGAAAGTGATGCACTTCTAGTACTTGGTATGTGTTGTCACAGAAGTAAGTTAATGTTTTCCCCTTCACCTTTTGGAAAACTATGTASTATAATACCACAGTAAGCAAGAATAACTATTCAAAATAAAAGTAAAAACCTTTACATTGCAGTACATAGTCTGTATGGAGGAGATTAGAAATTAAATAATTTAATGGAGAGGTGAGAAAGTAAGTAATGATGGCTTTAGTTTGACTGTTTAAAGGTAACAATATAACTGATGTAATATGTGCAGACTTCAACTGCACTAGCAGACAGCTATTGTGACCAGAAATAAAGATGACAGAGGATGTGATGTTACACAGAGAAATACTGCTCTCTTGTCAGACAGTTCACACTAGACCTTGCACAAAGTAGCTCTACCACTGCAGAGGATCAGGCTTTATTCCTCTGGAGTTAAAGGAATAAATAGAAGTCAGACTAAAATATGCAACTTAGACTTATCTGACTACCCATTTACRGTTAATATAGCAGAAGAGCAATATAATTTGGATTTCAACTTGAATTAGAAAGTCAAGTTTAATCCTAGCATCACCCACAGACTTGAACTCAAGCTGATAAAAAGCTATTCCAGAAAGAAAAATATTTTTACTATCCCTGTGTAATGTGGCTACAGTAGAATATGTACCCTAACTTCACAGTRGAAAATGTAGAAAAACAAAATTGTTAATAAGCCCTGCTGTTCAAAGAAGCAGTGCTGTAGAACTTACCTAATACAAAGCATCTAGAGAAATGGGTTTATAACTTGGAAAAGGAAAAGGACAATTCTTTATAGGGCTGAAAATCATCCTTTATCTCTAAAAGTAACCTGCCTATTCAGATCAGTTTCCAAGGCTGAATAAATTCAGACCTTCAAACAGAGCAGATCTGTATCTTCTGTAACAAACTGTAAATTGGTGAAGGATGAACTGGCATGTACAAAAATGTATGTGAAGAATTTGACAAAACTTTAACTAGAAATAATGCTAATCTTCCCCAGTCTTCARTCATCTCTAATTGACTCTTGGGACAAAACACTGACTCTCCCATCATTCTGTGGAGGTCAGCAGAAAGGGTTTTTTCAGACCTGTGACCTATTTATTACATTTCGTAGTTGAGGTGGGGTGAAAGATAAATGTCAGACCTTTCTAATAATGCCAAGACAGATCCTTTCTAGACAAAATAATCAATGTTTGACTAATGCTATAGTAAAAAGACAGAAATCACTGGAAGTGCAAGTGTGTTTATCGCTCCATGTGAGTACTAGCTCAATCAGTACATTTGTTTTACTTGGAGTAATTTAGAAGATGTGTACCTCTTGCTTAAAATTACTGTCTTTTACAGCCCTTTCAGTGACCTTACACAGTTGGGTTTGGTCATCTGCAAATGTCGTAAGGATATGCAGATTCTAAACTGGAGCTAATATTTTCCTAAACRTTTTGAAATCAGTAGGAGATTAGCACATCTGAAAGCCTAAATGCATTTCAAAGTTTAGTTCTTAGGGACTCAAAACTTAATTAAATCTTGAATATCTGTGGCAAATAGGCACCTAAGCACTTGCTTAGCTCTTGACAAATGGACTAGAACTGTTTGCTTGGGGAGGAGACGAGGACCACRCCAGTCTGGTGCTGAGACCTGCTTAACATAAGCTTGTAGCAAGAAAAGTTCTCTCTCAAAAGTGCAATGTTACGGAGTGCTCTTACATAATGGTACTAAGGAAGTGACTAGGTTGTGTGGTTATTTAAGAATGTTTCTCAAGTTAAAATACTGGTGTGTAAATCCTCTTTGATAAGCGGGATCCATGCAGGCTTCATCAGAGCACATAGGAAAGCCAACAATAAAACCCAAAAAGAATTTAAAGGTATAAGTTAATTACAATAGTGACTTGTGCCTCTGACTTCTGTCTAGTGATGATTTTCAGACGTGTACCGCTATTGTAAGATTCTTATAATGCTAGTCTTCTGTATTTCCTGTGAAACTTAATGTTCAAAAAGCTGCAACAACACTTAACTATTCTGTTTTGTAAGATAGAATCACTTAGAATACTGTGATATTTTTGTTGTTATCCATGTCCCATATGAACAAAATAGATTAGCCAGTCAATAAAATGTACCACCTACAGAAGYTGAGAGACAGAAGTTTAAAAACAATAAAATAAAAATCTGTTGTGTGTTATGGTAGACTAAGGCAAGGAAGATAAATAGCTCTAAACTGTGTRCAACCTAATTGAGGAAGTAAGATACTTCTGCAGGGTATGGCTACWTAATGTAAACAATTTCTAAGAGTATTTGGCAGTTTCTTGGACTTTGCTCCAAGTGCTATAGTTCMGTTCAATGGGAATGAAAAGCCGTGCTCCATGACAACCTTTATATTTCATTTTGAATGAACGAAATTTGGAAGCAAGTATTATTATAACTACTACTACTACTTAAAAGTGACAAATGAAAAAAAAAAAGAGAGAGAGAGATGCACAATTATATTTCTTCCTGCCTGCTCATTTTTCTTTCATGATTGTTTTTAACTTTTAATCTCATTTAAGTGAAAAGAATTCAAATACATTCAGATAGCTCTACTAGCATAACATATGTTACTTGATTAAATACAATTTGATTTATAATGACAGTTGCTACTTCGTGTTTGGAGGAGACTGATCTGTATGCATGCTTTAGTTTCCTGCTCTTTCTCAGAGATTGCTTTGGAGGAGAGAACAGTTATTTCTGATGTTAACACTGTGTATCTTCATGTATGTGTATCTTCATAGTGGTATTTATTAATATACCTGTGGGGACAATTAATGATCTTGAATGCTTTCATTATGAGAACTTAGGTCTTACAGGAGCAGGAAACACATTTTTCTTGTGTAGCCTTTGAGGGTTTAGTTAAATTGCTCTGATGCATTGCAACTTTCAATCCTGTTTTGTCTTCTGCATTTTCATCAGATACTGCAGGCTAAGTAGTATTAATCCGCTTAGTAGTGGGACAGAAACTCCAAGTAACACCAAGAACTCATTTTCCCCACTTCCACGGCTGCATACTAAAGGAGTTGACCAGTGCTGCTAGAGACCCTTGCTCCAGCAGGCTAACATAAATTAAAGGTCCAGAGCACTGGTGGTGTTCACTGTTGTTAAAATTCTCATAGGACTCTTTACAAGTATAAGATGTTAACCCCCGTGGTCTGGCCAGCTTCCAAAGTGGATAATTACATTCTTCCTACCTAAATTCCCCCTGCAATTTCGATTAGATGTGGTGGTATTCTTCACTTCCTGTCCTGGGCCATACACTGAAACAGTTGTCGTGCCTCATCCCAGAGGTACTTGCTTTCAGTGACTGATGGAGTGATCCGGGGGTATAGTCTGTAAAACATTTTAGGGTCCTTTTGGATGCAATGTAATGTCATTTATTATGCTGATATTTTTTTTAATTATCTGCTGTTTAAAGCATACTAGGTTAATCTGAGCCCTGAAAGCATGCAAACTGTGTGCCACAGACCTAGAGTAAGATAGTATTGCCAACTGTTCTAATTCCTTGTGGAAGTTCTTTCCAGAGATTTTTACAAACGAAAAAGTAACAGACCAAACTAAAAATAAAGGAACAGGGTTTTTTAGGGTTCAGTATAAAACAGGAAGAATATGGAATATGTAATATGCTAATATGAACTTTGCCTCAAATGAGGTATTCATATGTTCCGTCTGCTTAGGGATTCCATTGTAATCTTCAAAGTAGGATCTAAAAACACATTTTAGCACAGTTGCTCTTTTCCTACCATCTTCTCGTAATAGAAATGCCTTTTGTAATAAATCCATTGTAAATTTCATTTAGTAATTTGAGTAATTGCATTCTAATTGGAAATAGACTATTTAYGAATTTTAATATTGCCTGTAAGCAAACAGATACAGAATTAGTACTCTTCATATCTAACAGAAGAATAAGCTAAGCTCTTTATATGCCAAATATACTCAGGCTTCAAATACASCATTCTGTAAATATGGGATTTGCTTTAATGTGCGTCTGTAATACATATACAGGTCACTACTCCACGTGCTGCAGGGAAAATGGAAGATCTCCCAGGATGCTTGTCCTGTAGCCCAGGAAATATATTTCCAGTCACAAATCTGAAAATCAGGATAYGACCATATGTGAGTGAATATTATGTACTAATTGAGTTCCTGAGAGGATTCCTGGCATAACTTTTTGAGACAGTCCAGGTCTCTAAGTGCATCAGTAAATCTTTGATGCTTCTGAGGGAGGTTAAAAAGCCAAAACAACAAACCAATCAATGAAAAAAAACCTTCTGTCTATGTAAAAATAGAGAGGACAGGAAAAAAATGTCTACTATGATCCAATAGATTTAAAAGCTTGATGCGTAAGTGTCTTTACATGATTTTTTTCACAATGTTTCAGAGAAAAACTGCACTAKTAGGAGCATTATGAAAGAGATCTTTCTTTTAGAAAGATGAATTCAATTGACTTGATAAATATGTGACAGCAAGTTCAACTTAATATGCTCCACTACTTTGTACTTRGAAGGCAACCTCTACTCACTGCACAACCAGATGTTAACTGAGTTATACCTGTGCAATTTGATTCACTGAAGGCTTAATGAATTTTAACACAGAAGATGAAATTTMGTTCTCCTGCCTGTGATCAATTCAGATATTCCTTATTTATTTTGCTACTCAGAGGTGAAATAAGCAATTATTATAGTTTTAGACACGTAACTTTTAAGAATGTGCTTGTCTAATTGCAGTATGAAATAGTAAATATTATTTGCATAAAATATGGCTTGCTATGAAGAATTTATGAACATTTAAAGTTAACATTACCAATGTAGTTTTAAAATGTTTCTGGTTTCTAAAGTTTAATTTCTAAAACTAGTATTTCTATTATGTTGGAGGATGGAACATGTATTTATTAAGTAGTTGTTTAAGTGAATGTAAATAGTTTTATTGGAACTAATTATCTCCTAAAAGGCACAAAAATAAAGTACTGCCTTTTACTATCGAAAACACACAAATATTCTAAGGGTCCTTCCACATATCGGAAGACTTTAGATTGTTTTATTTGTTTGAGCTTTGGCAAGTGAGCACCCTCTTCCTGTTTCCAAGATGAGAGTAAAATCTCTGGATCCTTTCATACAATAAACATATATTTTAATACTGTAGCAACATTCCTTTCATCAAGTTTTTACATAAAAGTAATCTGACAGTAATTTGATAAAGGATTGATTTATATGGAAGATGATTCATAGGTAGATGTTGCGCGGGGGGGGTATATAGCCTGTAATTTTTTTATCTGTCTGTATGATCTTTCTASCTTTTCTTATTTTGTATAACTTCTTCTCTACCTGATACTGTGATACAACTTTTTCAGTGTCTTTTTTTCTGTTAGTGTAATTATCTGATGTTTCCTAAATACATGTCAAAAAAAATAATATATTAAATTTATCCATGTTTAGAATTCTCTTTTTAATTTTGATTTCCTTTCTCTTGGCAAGTTCTCTCTGCTGTGTAAGTTTTAGGGATTTGGAGAATGAGGTTTTTTTTTCTTTTTTCCCCTTTTTCTAGCTATCAGAGTTCCTTTTTATCCAGTAAATTCTCTCCTTCAGTAAATTTTTCCTTATTCATCCCTTGCATTCTCCTCCTTGAGAGAGGGAGATTGTACTCTTCTCTTCTGCACATACATGACTTTCTCCTCCTTATCTCTTGCTCTTTCTCTTGTTATCTGCAACTCTCTCCCTCCCTCTCACCCCATTTTACTGTTTCCTTCCTCTACCCCCCTCAAGTACTCACAACTCTCAAGAATAACTTGTATTAGTTTAATTTAGACCTGTCTTTTTGTGGAACTGTGAATTTTATTGCACTCAGCAGAAATCTTTGCATCTTAGAGTGGAAGGAGAAGTTCCACTTTTATTCTGTCCTGCACAAGTTCCTAGCTATTTCTTCCTTTCTTCCCCTCACTCTCCCCATCATTATTCCTCTTTCTCTACTCATTCTCTTCAGCACTGCGTGCTCAAAGGTTTCCTTCTATGCTTACATGTAGTTAAAAAAACAGTTTTCCAACTAATTTTAAAAATCTGGAAATTTCAATGAAAATTCAGTTCACATTAAACTTTCTGGGAAAGTTTTCAGAACGATTTCATTTTGCTCTGTATCACTGGCACTGGTCAATGTGAGAAAGATTCTTCATAAACATCAAGAAAGCATTTTTTTCTCACAGCCCAAACCTCCTTGTTTGCATGAGAGATTGTGGCTGCTACACCAAAGAGTAAATTGTTATTGCCATTCAYTGGGAGGAGAAATGTGGTGAGATCTGTATATACTCTGAAAATTTGTCATTGTTGTCTTTAATGACTGCTTTAATTCTATTTTTTTTAATAACTATTTTGTAAACTCAGTTGCGGCAGCAGATGTGTATTTACGAGCTGCAGAGGAAACCAGCCCTGCGGGGAGTACACACTTCAACCGAAACTGAAGTTAATACTTGGAGGGTGACCGGCTGAAGTTTGGAAATGGTTAATAATATCTTCGGAGGAGATGAGGGGTAGATGAATGGTGAACAACTGGGAAGCTGGCTCCGAAGCACGTGCTGCTGGATTTGGACACTGACTGATGTGTTTTGGCTGTTGCTGGCGCTGCCAGTAACAGCGGAAGGCGAAAGCCCTGCTCCTCCGCGCCGGCGGGGCCTCAGCCCCCGGGGCCGAGCGCTGCGTGCGCCCCCGAGCCGGAGCCGGGCCGCTCTCTCCCGGGCCCGCTGCCGCTCCGCCGGCGCGCGGCTGCTGGTGGGAGCCGCGGCGCGAGCCCGGGGGCTTCCCCCGCTGCCGGCCTGGAGCCAGCGTCTGACATCCCGTGAAGCACGTGGCCGATTAAAGGGTGGCAGCTGCGGCCGTGTAGGTCTTGCTTGCCCAGCAGCAGAACCAGACGCCTGCAGTCCTTCTGCGTTAAACTGTCTTCTGCATTTCCAGCAGTAGAGTTCACCTGAAGAGCCTTCCTAATAGAGAGAAGCTACCGTTCAGGGTTATCGAATGCCATTTTCCTATAAGTTTTTCACAGTGGGAAAGACTATGGGGCCCTGGGTTATGTTTTTTTTCTTTTTAATCTTTTATAAAGATGATGTTCTATAGGAAGTTGCATATGCAAATTTCCTCATATTCAGAATTTTTTATTGACTTCCTGAGAAAACCAGATCTTTTTGCCTCATTCTGCAGAGAAAATTGCTGCTCTTAAGAATTCATTGCTGACTTAATGGTACTGAGTGAATTTTATGTAGTTTCATCATCTTGCTGAAATTTTTTTCTAGCATTTTRTCTTAGAGTATCTAGAATATCTATCTTTAATTTCCTTAACTGCTGACACAGTTGACTAAATTTATCTTTTTTGGGGGCATTTKGGGAAAAAGTGTTTAAGGGTGTCAGTAAAGTGTCTTTAAAGGAGCTCTATGAGTTCCTCTGAGATGCCTCAGTTGCATGTTTTATTTTATCTTATGTTGTAGATGTGTAGTAAATCACTGAGTTATTGAAATGCTCTGTATGCTTTGTTTCATTTCTCAAACAAAATAGCAACTGTGTTATCCTTTAGATATACCCCTCTCTTCTTTAGGATCGGTTTGGGCTTCGAGGCTACACTCTGACTCAAGGCTACGTGGGGACTCTGTGTGTCTAACAGTGTGTGTGCTGTGAAGCTCTTAGACACCAAGAGCAAGAGCTCAAGGTATAACTGGAAACTATTAAAAAAATGTGTAGGTATGTGCACCTCATTCTGGAGATGTGGAATTTGTTGTGTTAGTATATATACAAATGCAATTTTGTGTATGAGCCCTATAGATGTAGAGTTTGATTATTTCAAATAGTGCTGCCATCACCTGCATTGTGGGTGCCCTCTTCTCCTTTGTAACTGAAGAACCAAAGGTAAGTAGCTTCAACCACATCTTCCCTTCTTATGACCCATTTCTGCAGTAGTTCATGCTATCCCATGGAAAGAACATGGTGAGGTGCCTTTCCTTCGGGACTGATGATCTCCGTAACGGTCCTGTGCTTGTCATCATCAGCTGGTGTTGAATTCCTTTATAACGCTGCTGTTACCTTTTTTGGCCCTGTACCCTAGAATATCCAAAGGAAACGGTCTCTAAACTGCTAGCTTGTCATCTTCATTCAGCCTTTGGGATTTGAGGGTTTTTTTTCTGATAAGTGTATGTGTGGAACAGGTTCATGAGTAGAAATGTGCTGTTTACATCCCGTCCGAAGCACAGCAGTGTTTCTTCAATGGCTTGCTTTGGCCTGTTCCCATAGGCTGCCCACTGGGAAGCAACCATACATCAGAAGCGAGGAATTTGTAAGAAGCTCCACATGTCCATCATGTCATTGGATCTGCACCAGGAAACCCTCTAATGACTACTGAGTATTTTAAATTAAAATAGCATTTTATATAGTTATTGCTTCAGTTGAAGAAGAGATGATATGGAAAGGATATTGAGGAACTTCCTTCTTATTCTGTGTTGCAAGAATGACTTAGGTATAGTCTCAAGTTTCTTTAGATGTAGTTTTAGACTTAACCAGATGATTTAGCTCCTGTTTTTCCTCTCAAAACTCRTGTGTCATTCCAAATCATGAAACATTTCACACTCTCTGTGTGAAAAGTTTTTTGTGACATTATTTGGAGAAAATTGTTTTCTTTATTTCCTAGATTTTTTCATCTCTTGTGTCCTTATACCTGCTGCATAAAAGCAGTAGATCTTATCAATCTTATGTTGCTAAAGGCAGCCTTCATGTGTTTCAGGCTCTTCTAACTATATTAAGACTAGCTATCAGATAACAAGGAAAGTATTAAAGCCCTGTTGCTCAAAGGCTCGGACAGTCCTTGCTGCTTCCCTGGGAACTACAGCTGTCCAATGTTTTTCAGGTATTGCTTTTTGGAGTTACATGAATGTACTTATTTCCTTAATTTGTTGATGCACAATTTCAGAAAGGAATGGTAGATTTCTCCTATTCTCATTCTTACAATCTGAGCACTTTTCTATCAGATAATCTGTGTGGACAATCACTTGAGGAATAAAGGATGCCTATTTGTCCTGTAGTACCTATATACCTTTAAAGTACTTTTTCTGTACAGCTGCAGTGATTCTTATTCTGCCTCTGCCTGACTCCCCACTAGCTAAAGCAGTGTTAACTTAAAAATTTGAAGTGCAGTTAAGGCTATACTGCCTTTATAAAGCAATCAGGAGGGTGAACGATGCACAGGCGCACCTAGAGGAACACTGTTACTCCAAAGACGCCGACTGCATGCATATAGCAAGCTGCAGCTTAAGCAAAATCTGTATGGGCAAAATATTTTCAGTATCTATTCTTTGTAAGCATAACTTTTGATTATGGTCCTTTGAATGGAAGGCAGTCTGATAAACTAAGAGAAAATTTCTTGACCATAGCTAATATTTTATGACTGAAATAAAGTCTTGATGTTGTCAAGTTCGTACATTCTCTGTATGATCATATTTGTTCCTCAGATAACCTCCCCTAGTTCTTAGTTTGAGCTGTGATATCAGCATTTTTGTCAAAGTTCAACTAAGGAATGTGGTAGTTTTAAATTTTGCCAGTAGTTCCTTGCGTCACATTATTGCGATAATTAAAATAATTAAATATTGCTGTCAGGTTTGGTTGGTGCTTTTGATTTTAACTTCCAAATTGAGGCTAAATAAGGATTATTTTTTGAATCACAGAAGATTGGACTGAYGCAGGAGAATAAAATGGCAAGTGCATTTGGGATTCCCTGTTGTTTAGAAGCAAAGACTTAGTTTGACTGTAAGAGGCCATTGAAACGRTCTTAGTGAAAAGTGAGTCTGACATGAATGTATTTAATTAGATGTAAAGTCAAGGTAATGATGGATAATGACTAAATATTTTTGTAAACAGGTGCAAAACTTCCCCCCCCCCTTGCCTGGAGAGTTGCCACTGTTATGCGATAGCTTAATGTCTCCACTAGAACTGCAGCTGGAAAGGCAACGATATTGAATGATCTTCATTATCCTTTCTGTGCCACTGAAATGGGCATACCCGTGTAAAATAATATTAGAATAAAAACATCAGATACACTTTGCAAAAAGTTTCACCAAGAGGAATGATTTTTCTTGTAATTAAACTTCCATCATGGAAACCCTTCATAAGAGCTCTGAACCGCTGATTGAGTTCTCAAGTAACATTTTAAACCCATATCATTTAAGGTACTGAAATGCAGTTATAGAAAGGCCTTAGCCCTGAAATTATGATCTTTACTGTTGCAAGCAGTCTTAGAAAATGGAACGCTCTGCAGTCTCGTATCGGCTCACAGTTGTTGTTTAGTACTGCTGTTGTAGCACTGGGTCGTCGTCGTAGATGCTACATGACTGTGTTGCAGATCTACAGTCCTTAATCTGGGGCAATTAGTGACAGTTGCTAGATTTGTGCTAATTTTAAAAACTGCCCTCCCCTGCCCAACTGCATTTCTTGGACTTGCTTGGGTCATGCTAAAGGTGACKGGAAAAATGTTCAGTTTTGGTGTGATTGTAAATCTGACTTAGCTTCTTGCTATTGCTGCCTTATATTCAGACCATCTAGTTTTATGCATTTAACTGTATTTAACCACATCTATATGTCTTATCAAAGTTTGTGCAGCAGAGTTTGTAATATTCACAGGGCTAGGATGATAGCAAGCAAGCAGAAGCATCACTGGTCAATGTGTGTGGGATTATTATTTTTTATTCAGTATAGAATGCATAAACAAACTTGAACAGGACCACTTGGTTTGAAAGCGTAAGAGAAAAAGTTCTTAATAGTGAATAGCCTCAGATTTTTTGATTGGGAAATATACTTATTTTCCAGTACATTGAATGTGCCAGTACTATATATAAAATGTATTTTAGCTTTCCAGGAATGTTTTTAGTTTCCCAGCTGTTTCAAATTGTTGGTTCAACATATAACTACATGAATGTATCAAATATAAATGCCTTCTTTTTAACACACAGTATATTATGTTGCCTTGTTTCTGAGTTGTATTTCAGCTTGAATAGTACAATCTCTGTACTGAGAAAACAGGATGCCAAAACGGACGGTATTGACCAATTATCCAGCTATTTAAAAAAACATGAACAGAAATTTGTCCAAAATCTTCTGTTAATAACAGTTATAATTTATTACCTTGGAAAATCCATTCTGTATTTTAAATTGGATTACTGCTGGATTCAGAAGGATGAAAAACACTGCTGAAGTGTATCAGATTATTCATGGCCCATAGGGGAACTACGTGCTACGGAAAAGCAGGTGTCTCATTTCACTAGGAACGCTTTCCATTACAGAAGCAGGATTCAAAGTGACAAATGGATGCCTTCAGAATTCTAAAAATCCCTGCTTCCTGCTACTTTACATCCTTTTTCCTCAACCTTTTGCAAGATAAGGCAAAATCATGTTTACTCTAATTTTGTAACTTGCATAGGAAAACCATAATTTCTTTCAAATTCTTTCTTGGTAGACTGCAACTTTTTTCGCCTCTTCCCCCATCACATCTTTGTTAATGAGTAGGCTGTAGCGATGAAACGATGCAACTTTCATCCAAGTTGACCAGATGCAGATTCTAATATTTATATATTCATATATATAAATATATATATGTGTTTGTGTGTGATATGTATGATATTCATATACTCAGATTTCTGGACCTATCCAGTTTTGAGGTGCTTATTTACTATCCTTCCCAATCCCCAGCTTTTGAATATACGGCAGAATGGCAAAATCCCAAGAGCTGTAATAACCATTTTGTTTTTCTCAGGACTGCTTATGCGTTTGAATCATTGGAGGCAGGAACTCTTCTCCAAGGCCAGACAGGGAAATTTGAAAACTACAGACAAAATAACGCAGTATCTTTCTGAGCTAGCTGTGGCATCACTGTGCTGAATACGTTGATGCCCCATCGAGTCAAACTGCGGTTCGGGAGCCGTCACAGTGCTGAAGGCCTCCGGGGGAAGGTCTAGTTCTGTCACAGACTTTGAGATCTGGCCCCTGCTCCGAACAGAGCAGCTCTGTGGATCCACGGGCAGTCATGGTAGCTGGTAAGTGACAGCAGATTACAGTAGAAAGTCTGTCAGAGCATGATATTGAATTGTGACTGTCTTTATGGGATGGTAGGGATGCAAACTGAATTTCCAATGAATATAGGATAGTGATCGTTTGGTGACGAACAACTTCAGAAGAACAGTTAGACTGTGAAGTCTTTATAGCTCTAGGTGTTTTGCCTCCGAGGTACCTCCTTGCTTTTGTCACCTTTCTTTGAGGTAATGTGAAGTCTCAGAGAAAACACAGTTGCAGTTTATTATCTAAATAAAGGAATATTCAGACACAGTGAAAATTCTGGGTGAATCTTTGCACTGAGGTGCTCAGTGTAGCTGCATCGCTTTGAGGTAAAGTATTGGGTTCACCTCTGTTGCAACTTGATCCAGTTTCAAACCAAGTAAGGTTTCACAGGTAGGATCCCTTTTGCATACTGATACATTGCTTTTGTAAAATAGGTACCTTGTTGTAACTATGTTGATGTGGAGGGAGAGAAAAAAAACCTCAGAAATGTTTTAGGTAGGATGTTGCAAGCTCTCAATTTCCCCCTGCTCTTAGAGCCAATTCRCCCTCTGGAACAGTACTTTTAAAAGCAAACGTTATATTTCCATTATTAGTGTGTCCTTGCTGAAACACTTAAGTGATCATGAGTTTGTTGTTTAGTTGTCATGTGAATTTCATTTTTGTCAGATGCGTCCGCTGGTACAGAACCCTTCTCTTACCCGCTGTATCGCCAGTGCGTGTGTTCAGCGGAGAAGCTAATTTACTCGGAGAATACAGAGCAAGTCAAAGCTAGTGAACCTTAGATATACTCTTAACTTTATCTTAAAAATTGGAATTTTTTTTCCTTTTTAGAATTTTCATCATTTTGTGATAGTATGAAGCTGTACTACTTGTTTTGTGATATTACAGATCTGTCCCTAACCTAATGTCTGGGTAGCTGTGCTATATTTTACATCTTGTTTGCTGTGAACAAAGCAAGAACAAACTTCAACATTTTGAAGAGTTTCAAAACATTCGTTATAAATAAAAGATTACAAAATACTCTTTACTGCTTGAAGTAACACAGCTCAACAAGTGGGCAGGCATGTTGTAAGTCTCATGGCCTGGGCAAACTGTGAAGCAGCATATGTAGGGAATGCCCAGATATTACCTGGAACAAGGGTGGAAACACTCATTCACCAGGTAGAAGGAGAAACACTATGCCATTCTCTCRTTATCCCAAATAATATTTATTTATTTATTCAATGTTAGGTAGAACTGAAGAGAACTGTACCATAGTTTGATGAAGAACTAGGCTGTGAGAAAAGAATTTTAAAAGGCTTTTAAAATGTTTAAAGAAAATGCATCAATCACTAATTAGGTATAAGGGAAGAAGGCCCAGAAGAATTTTGCATTCAAAATCATGTTGCTGTACCACTGTAGGACAGATTTGAAGTTAGAGGTTACAGGGCTTAGGGAGACAAAAAAAAAATGTAGATGCTGTGAGTAGCATCTATGTTAGACATAACTATCCAAAAAATCTATTTAGAATTTATTCTTTGAATGTAGTGTCAGTTGTCAGGTTTTTAGCACAAAARGAAATTCTGGGGACATCTTTGGGAGAAATACTGACCTGATTGTAAAAGAGAGAAACTATTAATGCTGGATTTTCAATGATGCTGATCTGTGGATGTGCCACCTTTTCAAATCCCCAAAGGAAAAGTTGCCAAGTTACTTATTCTCCAAAAAAGCATTCTGTTTTAGATAGATTTGCCTGATTTTGTCAGAAAAAAATGTTTTAGGTCAAAGAGGGAGATTGGTTATCTCTTGAATTTATTACACTCTTTCCCATGTTACCTTTTGGATATTATTTGTAGGATTATATACATATATATATATATACACACACACATATATATATATATATATATCCACAGCAGAAATTTATACTTGTGTAGAATGTAAAATGTGTTATACTATTAAGTATAAGGAGTTTAAAATCAGATGGCACAATAGGAGGAACAGTGAATCAGTGGCTTCTCTTCACCCAGTAAATATTTATTTGTATATCTTCATGTCAGTAGTAATCAAGCAGATTCACAGTCCAAGGTGTCCGACACTTATTTCCAGATTAGTGCCGCACAGCSTGTATCCAGATTTCAGCGAAGTTCCACAGATGTTTAGGAAAGCAAGGGATGATGAAGGTTGTCTGTTGTAATAAACATGTAGCTTTATAAGAGAAGAAAACGTGGTCCTTGTTTTTCCAGAGAGCTAGCTGTAAGCACATACGTATCTTTGTTTTARTAACTCTGGAAATGTTTACCATTAAGTGAAGAGTGTATAGTCTTTTTATAGTGATAGATAGAAAGTGAAATGAGAGGTCTGATAATGGTAAAGGTTATACAGCGAAGTACAGCAGGTGTTTTCACTGAAGGAGGACTCTCCGATTTGGTTTTCTGTTATCACTATGTCACRTTAGTGCGGGTGGGTGGGAACTGCTCCAGAAATGAAATCTTTATGCTTTGGATTAAGAAAAGGGGAAAAAGTTGTTCTTGAAGTTATTCTCTTGTGCTTAACAGTTTCTGTTTCATTTTTTCAGTTTCATGCTTGTTTCAGTTTGTTTAGCACTTCTGCACAGGTGAAATGCACAGAAATACTTCAAAAGATTTTAAATCACTTCATGTTTTCAAACAACAGCTTTGCTCCTTGAGTTTGCAAGGAAAAAAAAAAAAGAGAGAAATGTTACAGGCACTAGAAGCAAGGAAATGGTTGTCAAAATATTGAGTTGACTTTTTTTATTATGTAGTTATTTCTTTTTTTCTGTCCACACTGACAAGAGTAAATTCCATCATATCTAATGGGAAAAACAAATGTAGATTTAAACAAGAAAAAATATTGTATGTTTGAATCTGTTGATTAAAAATGCAGACCTTTTTGGCATAGAATTACAAAACAATTTAGTTCTGAAGGGAGCTTCAGAGGTMGTCTAGCCCAAATCCCTGCTCAAAGCAGGGTTAACTTCAAAGTTAGGTCGTAGCTCAGGATCTTGTCCCATCCAGTTTTGAGCATCTCCTAGAATGGACATTCCTCAGTCTCTGGATAACGTTTTTTTTAGTGCTTAGCCATGCTTCGCTATAACTGTTTTTTGTTGTTGATGGTGGTGTAGTGTGTGTGTGTGTGTGGGGGGGGTCCTTTGATGTTGCTGCAATACCCTTTGCAGCAATATGTGACTGTTGCCTCTTGTCCTTTTGCACCACATCACTGAGAAGATCCTGGCTCCATCTTCTTTCTAACATGCTCCCTCCTGCTAGCAGTTACTTGAGGGCAGTAATCAAATCCCCACTAGCTTTCGCTCCTTCAGGCTGAATATACGCAGTTTTCTGACACTCCTTTTATGTTGTGTTCTTTAGTCCATAACTTCTTGTCGGGCCTCACTCCAGTTTGTCAGTGTCTGTTGTACGGAGGAGCCCCAGACTGGACAGAGTAGTCCAGATGCAGCCTCACAGGTGCTGAATAGTGAGAAATAACCAATTCTCTAGACCTGCTGGCCTTGCTCTTGCCAAAGCAGCCCGTTATGCAGTCACTCTTCATCACTGCACGGATGCACTGCTGACTGCTGTTCACACACTGATCACTTGGACTTGCATGTGCCTTTTGGCACAGCTGTTCCTCAGCCAGTCAGGCCCCAGCTTGTCCTGTTGCTTAGGGTTATTCTGTCCCATTTGTCTTTGAACTTCATGAGGCTTCTGTCAGCCTSTTTCCCCTGCTTGTTTGGGTCCCTCTAAGTGGCAACCCTGCCCCCCAGCACATCCTCCAGAAATCTCTCAGATTGTGCATGTCCTGCTGTGTTGCCCTTCCAGCAGAGATTAGGGTGGAGAAAATACCCATATTAACCTGTGATCATGARGCTTCTAGCTCTTCAAGGAAAGCTTCCTCACCTCTTGATTAAGTGATCTGTAGCAGGTACTCACCAAGATGTCTGTCTTGCTGCCCTCCCTCTTCTGCAGATCCGTAAGCCCATCACTAGCATGTTACCTCTTCCAAAGTAAAGCTAAATGCATTTAAGCTCTGCTTTGCATGGAGACCAGCCTCATCACCTCGCAGCCTGTTCTTCTTAAAGAGCCTATACCCATCCACTGCAGCACACMAGTCAAGCACGCAGTCCCCATCACACATCTGTGATCCCAAWAGCTCTGTAAATGCTTGGGAAATCMAGGTTCCTCCTGCATGTTTTCCATGGTGTATGTTTTTTGTGTACGGACACTTGAAATGGACCTTGTTGACTTGCAGCTTTCTCAGAGGTGGAGTGAGAACTGCCACCTCTCTGTATAGACATTCTTCACTTCCCTCGCATATCTGTGGCTTAAGCTCCATCCCTAGCTAACCTGCTTAAAACTCTGCTCACTGTTTTTGAAAGTCTGTTGGTAAAGGTACCCACTTTTGTTAAGTAAATCCCCCCTCTCCCTAGCACTGCTTACTCCTCTGAGAGGTGCCTTTTGGAGGAAGGGTAGAACAAACTGTAAGGCCTGAGGTGGGGTGTTAAATCAGTGGATATAATCTTACTAGCTGAAGGGAGAGAAGCTCAGGTACTTGGGCCTAGTCAGTGGACCTGTAGACATATATGAAGTCTTGTGCCTTTGCATCATCACTGTTGTTCTACTGTTAAAAAGGTTATTTGTAGTCTGTAACTGCATATTCTAATCATAAGAAGCTTTAACTTTTCATTGTGAAAGTACAGCATAAGGCACAGTTAGTAGAGCTGAATCTTAACATCTTTTCTGTAGTGATAAAGGGGATGGGCAGAATCTAGTATGGATAACAAATTGTGGTGTAAGAAAGCTGTGGGTTGTCGGAGACCTCAGTGTTTACTGTAAATTACTGGAGAAGGTGTTGCTAAATCTCTGATTGTGATCCACARTAATACTGCCAAGAAACAATTGGCTTCTGAATCAGAATTAGGGTCCGTGGGAGCGGATCTCGAAAAGCCTTGTGAAGGCTTCATGGCCAAAACCGAATAATCAAATTTTGTTCTAACTAAGCTCTTTCGTCAAAAGAAATTTGTGGTGGAACCAGTTTCTGGTTGTCTTCCAGTTAAAGATCTGAAGTTTACTCATATCCAATTCAAACAACAGATACTGAGGTTTTCATTGTACCTTCTATAGACATGATTTGTTTCGAGACCTGCCTTATAAAAGAAGATGACTGCCATATATGACTCTATGGTAGCAACAACTTAATGTGAATCTAKTCCAATGAATTCTTGCACGATGGGAGATTTAAAGAAGAGGGCAATCATGAACAGCTATAGACTCCTGAAGCATTTTGCCAAGACGGGTAGTCTCATAACAAGTATGTAGATAACAGTATGATAGCAACAGCCTACATCAGGAGCACCACTGTTACCAGAAAAYGGTGAAATACTGAAATATTGTGGATTCTTTCACATCTTTCTGTATAGTTGAAGCATGAAATACAAAATTTAATACTCACAAACTGATACCCTGATTCCTAAAGACTTTTATATCCTCAAGCCAGTAAATTCAGCCAGTTTTTGTGATGCTTACTTAAAGCCGACCAATTCAAGTGTACAGTACATGACAAAGGATTTCACCAGTGTAAATCACRAAGCACAGTCATCCTCTCTGAAACACCACCATATGAAATGTCACAAGTCAAAAAGACTGTAAAAGCACAAAGAAGACACRTATAGAAACCGAGTTGGTCTAATTCTGAAGGTTCGAATCTCCAAAGCGATCGAAGGTACGACGCTTTATATGCCGTTCTACCACCAAGCGTGAGTAGTGCAGCCGAGCAGAAATCGTAATCCGAATAGCGAGAAGTTTTACCGCATTGTGGTTTGCATCAGCTACGGCAGTGAAGCAACGGGCATCTGGGGGCCGAACACCCGGGCCAGGCACTGCTGCGTGACAGCGGCGTCGCGCCCAGCGGCCGGCAGCGTGATGGTAATTCCAGCGAGCAGGTGGGTTGCTGTCTGACCTCCCTTAATACCCCTGCTTCATTGGGAAGATGATCATTTTTCTCTTAGCTGAAAAACTAAGGAGGAAGATAAAAAAAAAAAAAAATGATTCTGGTTCTGGAGGAAAAGCCTATAAATCAATCTCAATTTCAAGCTATTAGTCAAATCCTAACTAACTGTATTTTGGATGGCTGCATATTCAGATCCCTGATGCTGCTGGTGAAGGTGGATCTACTTTGTCAAGATGAACAATTCTTTTTTTTTTTTTGGGGGGGAATTTTCATTTAAGCAGTTTTGTGACAGAGGAAGTTAAAGTTCAGCAAAAGCCTCTCAGAGTATCATCCTGGACTTGTAAAGGAAAAGCCTTTCTTACTGGTTTTGCCACATATTTTGAATATATTATAAATACAGTCAGAAACAAACCATTTTCCTTTAAATTTCAAGATTTATTTTATGCTCCGTTCTTCAAACTATGTTTAAAGCAGGCCATCCTTTGCACCTGACCACTTGGAAAYGAGCCTTTTACACTTCACATGATTTCGGCATGTTCTGCTTGTGTTGCCGTTGTTCATCCCAGAAAACTGTCATGGARCTCAGCCTCCTAAATTGGCTTTTCTAAATTTTCTGAAAGCAATCYGTCACGTGATGACTCCATAGTGCTTATAAGGATACTAGTCCCATATTTTTCTTTATATATCCCTAAGGGGTCGTGTTACCAGTAGAGTTTACTTGGGACATAGGTTATTTTTGCTACTAAATGTAAATGCTGTTACGCTTTCCTGTCTGAACAGATCTCACATAAAGATCTTCTAGTGTGGGTCAGTAGTAATGGGAGAGAYGGAGCTGAGCCACTGCTTATCCCTCTTTGCCTTTCCACACTAAAGATTCATTCGAACTGAATCCTTTCAACTCTTGAAAGAGCGAATGGCTTTATTTTTAAGGACTAAAGCTGGTATGTTAAATATAATGGGAAAACAACAGGGTTGAAATTAAATTTGGCTAGTGACTTTTAGTGAAAGCTGTTTCTAAGTGGAGAAAAAGTGGGAGCTTTTAGGATCACTGTTTGCTTTGGAAATAGAATTAACCTTAGAGAGAACACAAACAGAGCCCTTAGGTTTTAGACTGACTATACTTGGAGTAGAGCTGGGAACTGATGCATCGTAGGCTGACTCCTGGACGCTAAGCTACTTTATTTTCTCTGGAAACTATTATTTTGAAATCATGCACAGTGCAAATCATGTCCACTTCTAACCAAGCGAACCAGGTTTTCCTGTAGCATCAAAATGAGCTTAGGCAGTCAAGGCTGGTGAACTTCACAGAACTACATCCAAAATGAAGGAAAGGTCATTGCAGATCTTGTCGCCTGATCTGAAGAGGCGTTCCTGACTTGTTGTCATCCATGTGTCTGCAGTACCAACTCACAGATAGTAGAATGTTCATTTTAATRTTTCTTCATACTTTAAGCTCAGCCTGTGCAGGAGTCAAAGAGAATGATTTGCTGAATCTATCAAAACATACGTTTATATTAATTGCAGTACTTGAGTGCTGAATCAACTGTACGTTCGCACTTCTCTGTTGCTTTTTTTGCCAAAGGATTGCTTCAGCACATCCTGGCACTATCACTTGCTTTCTGATTATTTAGAAAGAGCCAAGAGTGAGCAGAGCTGTACTTCATCCCTGTTCTAAGTCAGCAGTTGGCCAATAGCCTTAACTTCTTCCTTTGGATCTCATCGGGGCTTTTATAAGCTAAATGAGAGAGAATCAGGGCTTCAGTCTTTTCCAGAACTTGTTAATATCATATTCAGTTAATTCAAAAGGTGCCATAGGTGCAGTTCTAGGGAGAGTTATGGTCTTACTGCTTGTAGGGGGAGTTTGCGCAGAGCAGCAGATGCGGAGGCATTAGTGATTTACTGAGTGGCTCTTTGCCCTGTGACTTCTTATTAAATCAGCATATACATATCTGTGATGCTAAGAGAAATACTGTTGCTAGATGTGACACTTGGGATGAAGCCAAAGTGCAAGCCCTTGGCTTACTTGGGATAAGTAAAATGGATAACTAAGGTTCTCCATGACGTCTTTGCTAAATTACATAGGTATTGTGCTTTTTGAAATAAACTTGTCGCGTAACATTTCTGTTTAKTGCCTTCCATAACCTGTTATTTCCTAACTTTATTCATTAAATTTATGATTGGTATTGGGAGCATTTGGTTATTAAGTTTGTCTAGCCCTTCATATTATAATACTCTGCTTTGTATTGCTGTAACTATAACAAATATGTAACCGCTAGAGTTTTCCAAGCCTAGTCTCAGGATGATTTCTTTTTTAAGACTTTTAGCCAAAAGAGTTCATTTGCTTCCAAGAATGAGTCAATTCAATAATCTCACTGGTTTAAAAAGAAATAAAAAAAAAAACCTCAAAAAAAACAAGCCTAACATCTACAGAATTGGGAAAAGATATCTAATATTATGAATGTGACTGGCCTTCTGCTGTTCCTTTGAAATATGCTCATGCTTATTAAAACTGTATATATTTGAAAATTTGCAGTTCACATATGCTTAATAGTGATGACTTCTGTTTCAGCTGTTAAGCTCCCCCAAGGCTGCGTTTGAGCGTACTTGGAGGTTTTCCCCTGAACTGCAGTTTTCGGCAGCCGTGGGATGCGCTGGATGGGGCTAGCGTGCCGGGGGGAAGCGCTGCCCGGCGCAGGTGCGGCGGGGCTGCGGGACGCTGCCGTGCAGGGCACCTGGGGCTGAAGTAATGCCAGGAGCAGCGTGTCGCTTGGGCAGGCCTGTGAACGCCCGTCAGGGCACTGACCGCTGTCCTGGAAAGCTGGACCCTTTCTTAGGGGGTTATACACTGCTGGGCGAGGAAATGAAASTGTTTTTCAGAAACTCTCCCTGCTTGCACATTCCTGGTTTGATACTGAGATGCACGCGAAGGCGTTGCAGATGCCACTGAAACCTCTAAGACCTGAGCCTTGAAAATGTAAAGGTGTAAGAGTAAGAAATGAATGATTAGGCCTTTGACATCTCAAATTGCTTGTCAGTAAATACATTAATTATGAATCATTCCCGTGCTAATATCAACAAGATAAAAGCACAGTGCACACGTGGTGCCATGAGTCACCACTTGTATGTAGGGTCAATACTGAAAATGAGTGGATCAGTGCTGCCGTGTAATACTGCCACGATWAAGCAAAATATAAAGGATGCACACTCCACAAAGCTTCTTTGCATAAAATTCATCTGCACCTCAAGATGGAAGGCTGGTTGGAGTAGAGGCTTTTAGGAACTCATATTATTTATTTTCTCTTGGTTTTGGTTTACGTTTCGTTTTGCTGATACCAACAGAAGAARTTTTATCACTTGTGTAGGGTACAGTTATTACTAGGCAGCCAATGAAATTGCTTGTATAGTGGGTAATGAATTTGCCTTGGCTTTAATTTAGCTATTACGAGCAAAAAGAGCCATACAGGTACCACAGCAGGGCTTCTGTGCAGGCGGGGGATAGCTTTAGTCTGTTATCAGCTCCAGGATCTGTGCTGCGGCCTCTTTGCTTCTGCCGCTCTCTGAGCGACCTGGGCTAAGCGAAGGTCTAACCGCTCGGCACGCGGAGGAGGTCTCGCGTTTCCCAAGCGCGTGCCGAAGCTTTCTTCGGCGTACGTGAAGGCCCGGGCCATGCAAACGCACGCTGCGGTGGTCCTGTGCTGCTCGTCGGAACTCCCTGCTGCCTGCACGTCACAAGTTCAAAGTCAGGGGGTAAAACGCTGGCACCCCTTGAAGTCAGCGGAGGTTTTGCTGTTGACTGAAACGAACCTAGGATTTCTCCCTTAACTCTGTAGCCTTGGTTTTCAGAGAAGCAGCAGCTGGGCCGTGCTTGCGTCTGTTGATGTTTGTGCTGCGTGCTGTACTTTAATATTCCAAGTATTTTTAAATATATTTTATTTGCTCTAATTGTGCTTTGTGGGAAACTAAATTGAATGTGTATTTAAGGGCCCCAGAGATCTGCTATGTTGAACAATACTGGGAGAAGCTGAACATCTGCTTGATACTTGGACACAGCTTTAAGAGAACTCCAAATGGTTCAAAAAATTCTAGAAACTCTAAAAAACTTTTAAGTTCTGAATGTTGTCACTCAAGCAATAAATTATGTCCTTACATAGAAATTAAAAAGTAGAAAACTCAATACAACTCCTATGCCAGCAGAAAAAGTATAAAAGAGTAAGGGAAAAGAAAATCAAACATGTTGAAATTTTACAATCATTTTACACAGAGGAAAATTTGAAATTGGATTCTGGGATATAACACAAACGGGCTTCATACTAAAATGAAGATGTTTTAAGAGTGGTTGTGTTGTTTTAACAAATGCCTATTTTATCAGTCATATTTTACATGTAAAATGAAATGGACTTTATAGTAAATAGATGTTTAATTTTGATTAACAATTTCTTATTATAAGGAAAATATACAGAATTCATGTGGAAATCAGTTTACTGTTGTTTACTCAAAGATAGTACTTTGCTGCAAATTTTTAAATATAAGAAAATGCATTTAATAGCAATCTTTCATGATATCATCATTATTTATGGATATAACATTCAAAGTATGGAAAATCAGTTGTGGATCAAAATGACCATAAAAACAGTAACCCAAAGAACCTTATAAACATGTCAACACCCATCATTTATCCACAGATTGCTCATACCAATGTAAAAAACATATAAAATGTACTATAATTTTCAACATATGGTTTACTTCGTTGCATTGTTCATTATTTTACCTACGTAGTACCTGTGTTAAAATCCAGGAAATCGTATTATGAAGAGAAGGCTATTTATCGAACTAAGGTACAGGGTAACTTCATTCTTTTCGTGCCATGAACATATACCAACAGTGATTAAAAAATAAAAATTTATTTACAAAATATTGATGCATACATATTACACAAGTCAGCTCTATCTAAGGTTTTTATTTTTAAACAGTATCTGTAGCAACCAACTATTTGCATTGGTTTATCATAGTGCAAACGGTAATGTTGCAAAGGCAGATTACAATGTGGGATTATAATTTCAATGTTAGACTTCTCTGCTGCCTTTTGTTTTACTACACCTAGAAAACTATTCACTTTCATTTAAAAAATATCTATTTCTTGYGAATGTTGAACAGTGTTGTACCTGAGGAGAGGGCAAATTCATTATTATWCTAAATTCTTTCAATTAGATAACTTTCTTTGTATTTACTCAGCCTGYTTACGTAGCACCATTGCCATTGATTACTATCATACTAATGAAAAAAAAGGAATGGAAACACGCTAAATACACTCTACGAACCCCAATTTCAGGATTTGTCCAGTTATGTGGAATTTCTTTTTATACATYTCACAATTCTGCATTATATATTCAAGTGTTTAAGGACATTTCTGGTGGCATTGTGTAGTGGTGTGTATGTTACCGGTATATATTTTCCTGTAAATACAACATTAAGTGAAGCTGTGAAGAAATAGATTTAAAAGCCCGCTCCTGTTCGTGGGTGACAAGGAGCTTGCTTTTGGTTACCAGCCTATGTTGAAACCTGCATGTAAATTTGTGTCTGAACGACTGAACATTGATTCCCTCGCAATGTAAGAAATTTGTTTGTTAAATCCGGTGATTTTGATTGTAGCTTTTCTTTTTCRGTGGTTAACAGCCAGCCGCTAGCTATCGATACTGTCTCTTAGTTCGCGTTCTGCAGCGTGTGGTGCTAGCTCTGCTCTGTCCCGTAGCCTGTCCTACAGCACGTTGGGTGGCGGCAATGCCTGGTGTACATGATTTCACAGTTTCAAAGACTGATGAGGGGATATAACTTTTTTTTGGTAGCTTCCACAATTTATGGAGTAGTGGAGCTARCGACGATCTCATGAGCACCCACAACGATCCACTACCATAGCTGGTATCTTTCCATATATTATTTGTTCTTTTCCGTTGAAATACAGCATATTTATGGGAGACATCTTGGTAGGGGTGCAGCAGGGGCCTGCCGAACCTCTAGGATTTGCTTGGTGTACCAGATGAGTGTGTGGGTATTTTTGTAAAAATACAAATTCACATTCTCCAGAGCAGTAATTGGCTTTGTATCGTTTAGGTGCTATAATCCAGTCCCATCCAAAAGCTTCAAAATCCACTGTCAGCGGGTAGCGACAACATCGGGATTCTGTTGAGTGCTCGTCACAGTCGAGGCCAAAATCTCTGCGGGATCTTTTTGGGGTGTCTGTGACTCTGACCTCTAAAAATGGATTCTGTGAGGAGAGGAAATGGAAGTTGAAATATTACTGAAGTAACTATGAGTAAGCTCAGTAAAAACGTGAAAACAGATAATATCTCAGATACTGATCATATCAAATTAATATTCTCAAATAACGTTTGTAAATCTTTCCAAAGTTCTACCCCTCAGAGAATTTCTGCTACATTTGACCACTTCTTAAGGATTATTTCTCTTTTTCATGCTGAGGACCAAAATTTACCTGATGTTCCTCTGTAAGGAGCTATAATTTCTTTCTGTAGTTATCATCTCAATGCTAGCCAACATCACCTCTGTTAACTACTAAAAGACAGTTTCAGCAATGTGGAGGATGCTGGATTTTTTGTTGCCTTCCCCACCCCACCCCCCATCTTATAATAAGAGCTACTTATCTTCTACAGAACCCCTCAAAAGAAACAAACAAACAAAAAATCCAAAAACATTTACGGGGCGGGGTCTGACTGGTGCTGGTCCCCCTTTTGTGAGTCCTYCTGAAGTTCCTTGCACAAAGATTGTGTTCAGTGTGGGCTTTGAGGGAGGCTGCTTTTCCAGCCAAGGGAGGACAGAAATTGCTCCATAAYTGCTAACTGCTTTGAATGACTGAGATGGTTTCACCTGTTAGTACAGGCTACTTTTACTTCACAGCTTTCACCTCTGCTCGGGGGCTGAATTACTGTACAGAATTTGCATGGGCAGCTAATATTTTGGCTCCTTGAAGAGCCTTGTGGCCAAGAATGTACTTTTGGCAAGTCTCTGAGCCACATGCTTTGCACCAAACATGCGTCTCCACAGTCACCACTTGAGAATAGAAAGAAATTGCAATGTTTACAGTCACAAGCTTGAAAAACGTCTTGAAGTTTCCTCCTTTCTACGTTAATTTGAGCATGGTGTGTTTATTTGGCACATTGTTGGCTTAACCAGACTGCTGAGTTTGCATGACCAGGAATGCACAGCACTGTTCTTCAAGAGTGAATAACAGCCCAGCTAACTTTGTGCTGCACGGGTTTCTCCGTTCCATAGATGCCCACCCTTATGGCTACAACTGCCTCAGCACTGCAGAAGATGCCCTGCTGCTCAAGAGCAAGGGGAGGTGAACGATGCAGGAGGTGGAAAAAAGGACCTGAGTGCAGGGGCTGCARGAGAAGACCTGCTGCCAGCCGGTGAGTACCCCACTGCTCACAGGGTGCTACAGCTCAGCCCCCGTGCCAAGGAGCCRGAGCGAGAGGTGCTCACGCCAGGGAGGGCCAGGCCTATCCTGGGCAGCAGAAGAGGCCTCGAGGAACGTGGAGAAGACGCATCGCCTCTTATGCTAGCTGCATGTGCGTATGAGCCTGCACCGCTGTCCAATCAGGCTGTTCTTACAGATGATAACCATGGSAAAACCACGGGTTATCAATGTGTGCAAAAACACAGTACTAAGTAATCGAGTGGATGGAGGTAGTAGGGACATCCCTTATTGTAAGACTCAGCTGGCCTGTTTCAGTTATGGGAGATTGACTTCTATAATCGACCTATAATTAAGATATTACAGTGTTTTCTTTAGTTTTCTTTTAAGTGTATTGTACCACTAAGAAACTAAGCATTAAATAGATGCGTGAACAGCTTTACCTWCCGCAAGATATTTTGTTCAAAAGCAGGAATTTCTTGGTTGTAATTGTTTCAGTAATGTAGATAGGTTCAGGATTTTTACAGGTTGAAAATGATTCGTGATTTGGGGAAATAAACAACAAGGAAAACACTGTAGTTTAACTGGTACACTTCAGATTTAATTTGTTCGTTTATACTTACAAAAAGAAAGCAGATAGCTATTTTATGTTCTAAAGCCAAGATCTTTCTCGTCATTAGGTACCACTGATTGTATTGAGCAGGCTTTCTCTATTCAAGCACCTCTAGTAGACGGAATGAGGCATTCTATCACTTCGCAAGAGGTACGCAATTTAAGATAGATTATGAAAAAGATTTTTTCTCACCTTCATAAACATAGGTAGTTCTCGTTTTCCTTAAGAAAAAATATATGCATACAGGTCTAAGGAGAAACTCTCTCATGGTTTGAATGCAAAAAAACTTGTCAACAATATCTGAGGCAACACAAGTTGAGGCAACAACAAGTGAGAGAACCTAATGCCTATTCTTTTTAACTTCATACAAAATAACTTCTTATTAAGCAGTATTTGAACTTTTTCCTAATCTCTCGAATCTGAAAACAATGTTGCTTCAGCAGTACCATCCATAAGTAATCACCAAAGCATTTTCCAGTTAATGCCTCTCAACATCTCTCTGAAGTAATGTAACTGTCTCAATTTTTCAAATATGGAGAGGAATGTTTTGTGATTTTGACATGATTAGAGAGCAAAGAATTGAAGGAACTGGGTTAACAGAACTTTTATCTACCACTCCCTCAGCAATGCTTCCATTTTCTCCTTAAAACACAACTTAAATGCTTTCCAATAAAATGCAAGATGTTTAAATGGGATTTTTCTAAATAAACTTACCAATCCATCTTCACCTGGTCCTGGGAAAGTTACAGCAAGATCTTGTCCATTCTCATCAAAAGCTTTTATTTCGATGCCTAAATTGGATTCAGGCTGTTTGAGCCAATTTTGCAGCACTGTCTTCACATCGATACTCTGCCAAATACCAGTGCCTGGGTTCATGTCAAGTTTCAAAGATCGAATTCCAGTATATCTTGTACCGTCTTTCATGGGTTTAATAAGTCTCAGGATCTGCACAAACACTGTTGTAGGTTTTTGGACTTGCCTCAAGTATATCCACAACTGGGCCTTTACTACTTTGTTATATTGTATTTTAGAGCTAAACTTAAAGAAGCAACATTTTGGTTTTCCCTCCATTTGTACAAGAAAATCAGCTATAAATGAATGGAAAGAACAGATTACTGAACAGGGAACAGAAAGAGATATGCATATATAAACCCATTTTTTCCAGACTGTTTAGGACATCTTACAAAATGTTATAAACAGAATATCAGTAACAAAGTGGATGTAACGTAATTCATTTTCTGAGTTTTACATGCTACAGCMAATTTAATGGATGTCAACAAAATCATTATGCTGTCAACTGAAAGTAACATAATATGATAAGGAATCCATGGTCTTTTTGTAAACAGACTAAAATGAGATTTGGTTAAACATTTTCTAAGGAGATCTCACTGGTCCATTAAACTCTGTAGGCTATTCATTCAGAAGTGTGCACAGGCTGAAATTCAAAAATGATCGGGAATGTCAAAAAGAAAGAAGCTGTGGAAGACTCAGTCCTCAGCTTTCCCAGGGCTCTTGATGGCTGGACTAGCTAATCAGACCTGCAGGCAGGCTAATGAAGCTGCAAAAAAATCTCTTCCCCATACAGAAATTACCTGGAGACAAGGCACAAACAGCCTATTCCACTCTGCAATGACTCCTACCAACACATTTCTGGCACTTATCTCCTGAATTCCTCCCTAAAGCATGCAGAATAGCACCTTTACATCAGCTGACTCTACATTTGTGTGGTCTTCCAGATATTTCTAATTTAGTAAATAATATTAGTGTGCTATGTATCATACAAACAGAGGCACCTGTGGGCAAACACTCTATATGAATGAACACTGCTTTCTTTTTTCAGTGGAAAAAAGGTATAATTAGTGTTACTCTAAGGATCACCTTTTCTTCTCATTTGAACAATATTATAGGAAAGTTATTAGCAGTGCAATGTTCTTGTTTCCTGTAGCCTGTAATACAGCTATTTTACCTCCTCATGACAATATCTTTCCGTGCTAGGATAAAATGAGTAATACTAATTTTAAATGGTGCAGAGCTTTGACATTCATAAACCTCCTCTTTAAAGATAACTGTTTCTTAGTGCTTTTAAAATAGTTTAAAGGCTTTTTATGAAAAGTATGAAATGAACTGCAAATTAACAGATCAATGAAACATAATAACCTTTTTTCAGTCACTGTAATCATATTATGGTTCAATAAAAAAATAGTTATAAAAACTTGGGCATAATAGGCTGGAATAAAACTGCTGGCAGACCTCAACTACAGCACTGATAGGACTGCAATAATTGCTATTAAGTACCCAATTTACTACCTAAAGTTACAAATTTTACATATGAAGTTAATTTTTAATCGATGTGTACATTTTTAGCTGGCTACAGCAGCTGATTTTATTCTAGTATGAGTATTGTAATGATATCTGTTACGGGTAACAAATCTATGCCTTATATGTCCTGTTATCTTTTTCTTTTTTGACATCATATTCTTAAGTGTTATTTAAAAAAAACAGCTGCCATAGCCAAATACTTTAGCTGATGAAGAACATAAGATACTATAGTATTAGCTGTGCAAAAGATACTTGATAGGAGTCGTAGCAGATGTTTAGCACTCAGAAGATAACTTAGAATCTGCTCATTCAGTAAATGCCTTCATTCTTCCCTGGCACAATTACTGGAGCTGATTGCTATAACATGGACATTTTAACATTTAAATCTATTGCACACATATTTGCTTTTAATATATAGTTTTAACTGAGAGGTGGGTGGTGCTAGTTTATGGGATCAGCAAAGAAGCAAGAATTTAACTCTATACTTGCACTTACTATAATGTTTGCAGTTAAGTAGCTCTAGTGCTCTAACTTGTATTTCTGCTAATTTCTGCTGCTCTTAAAAACATCAGTGAGTGAAACCTTWCTCAGAGAAAAATAGTTACCTCGTTATCTGCAGTGGGGCTTTATCTTTGTGATAGGCAATGCCTTGAATCCTGCAAATAATGAAGTTAATTGAACTGCAAGCCTCACTTGCTTTCTAAGGCAACTGGCAAATTCTAAGTGCTACAGGCATACATACTATAAGGAGCAGGAAAACGAACAGTAAAACAGAAGATCACAGCAAGGTCATTTGAACCTRACTCAAATTCTTTAAAAATAAGCTCTTCTCCCTCCCTCGAGCACACTTCAGCCAGCAGCCTGTTGGGAGAGACTGAGAAGGAGTTCGGTTGCTCTACAGCACGGAGACAACTCTTTCAGTGGAGCAGCATGATAGGAAAGCAGCAGGGTTACTTACACTCCGTAGGCATTGTGATAATAGTTTCTGTTGTGGCATGATAGTCATCATCTTCCAAAGAACCATCACTACTATCATCTCTCTGGACGTCATACTGATCAATCAATTCCTGTAGCGGAGGAGCTTTGGGTAAAAGTTGTTTAATAACATCCCTGCTAATATTAGGAGCTTGTTCCAGGCGCAGTTTGCTGAGGATTTGAATTTTTATGGCTTCTATTCTGGAAGATTTTGTGTTCTGTCTCCATGTACAAGCATTGCACAGTCCATCTTTCTCAGCATTCTCTGTTGGCTGACTACTATCATCAAGAGCCACCGGATCAACTGAAATCAGCATGAACAGGTAAATATAAACATAGACTGCTAGCTTTTGCATGATCTCACGTTCAGTGCAGCTTTTTTTTTTTTCCTTTTCCCCCCCCTCTCCTCCTCTCTCTTTTTCTTGTAGTACTAAACAGATCCGTGAAAGCAAATGCAATCTGAGAGACAGCTTGCCACACTGGTGTACCTTATATATTCCAAGGGGGCTTTTATACTCCAAGTTTGATTAGGCTCATGTCGTCAAAACCCAGGATTGGTCGTTGTACCAACAATGAATCTGGCCGTCAGAGGTTAAAGCCCTGTCTATCACAAGCCACTAGACAGCRTTTAGTTACAGCCAAGGGTGAACTGATTTATCTGGTCGCTTCATAGAGGATATGCCTTCGCATACTGAAAGGATATAGTTCCAGTATTATGGGCAGCAGTACTGGAAGACAGCAYTATCATTTTTAAATATATACTGACTGTATATTTTTACTATTAATCAAGGCAGAGCTCTTGCTAAAGTTGCTTAAGACTTCTATCAGTATTTTTGACTAGAAGTTTGCCTTTTATTTTTTTTTCCAATCCCAAAAGATTATTATTAGCAGGCAGGAAAAGTACTTTATAAATACATTGCAATCCACTAATTTATTTTGCTCAACAACTAAAACACACTCAGCAGTTTATAGGTCAGAAAACCTTAATAGGGGAAAAAATCTAAAGTACTACTGAATGTTTTGCATGTATATTCTTATAAGTAAATTAATCTCTAGCTGTTTGTTCCTTTAGCATATATAAAAATCAATAGTACACATCCTTTACTGAAGGGTATGAACTATTAATTCTGTAAAACTGAATTTATCTCCTCTTAATGCCTTTCATTAGGTCAGCAGAATCCTCAGCAGTAAATCAAATACTGGGAGAACTTTAGTAGAAAAGGTAGTTTTATAAGGAATATCTTTAGCTACTCACTCTAATACTATGCAGAAATAGTCCAATTTGCTTTTCACATTATCAATGAAAGTACTGAAAGAATGTTTAAATCTGTACTGTGAATATATCATCTTTTTCCATGACATCTTTTATTTCAGTTAAAATGTCTTCGTATTATGCCAACTTAGTGACGTCTTCCTGTGCTGCTTTTGCTTTCTACTGAAATATGTGTAAATTCTCTATATTCTGCTTATATTTTAAAAGTACAGTTTTAATATGCTTTCTGCTTTAAAGTAGATRGCACATTTATATCTGCAAGCAAGTCTTAATAAAAGCAATACATCTAGACATGATTTTACAGTTTATGGTTTATAAAAGCAGACAGCAATGTAGCTCGCATCTGATGTAGTGTTAGCAAGGATTTTGGCATTCAAACATAGTTTGGAAGGTAGCTTTTCTTTTCTTTTTAAACAGTAAACATAAATCATGGAATTAGATATGCCATAGTTTGCCTAAGTTAGCACTGAATTGGCAGTTTCGTGATGAGTTTCTCTTCTTTTTCAATTTTGAATACTCCTAAAGATGTAGTAAACTTTTTTTTTTTTTTTTTTGACATATGTTCATACAGGAAAAAAAATCGCATACAGACTGACGTGGGGCAGAACTTCTAAAGAGCTGCTTTTCTGCAGCTCTTTTTTTTTCATRTTATTTTGTATCACCTTTCCAGGGCATGCATATCACACAGCAGAGAACGGAGCCTAATACGCAGGTCCTTACCAGTGATGTAAATCACAAGGGCGCAATTGAAACTGATTGTCCTGCACTGGTGTAAAGCTGATGCAAGCAATAAATGTATGGTGCTCACAAATTCCAGGCATATGGCCTTAGGGTCAGATTGCGGTACTCTGATTCCAGCAAAATCCATATTTGAAGCAAGCAGTTTGACTTCTTATCTCCCGAGCATTTGTTTGTGCAACTGTTCTCGACCTGTAGAAATGTGAATGGGTGCATGGTTCACCAGAACTCAAAGTCAGGTTAAATTCRAGTTTCTCAGTAAAGACCTCCTGTCATGTCTATAACAGATACTACTTTAAGCAGGCTGTTAGTGTTCTTTTAGTCTAGAGAGGCCAGTACATTTTAAGTCCTGGATCTTTACGGAAGGTGCATATGATGATTCACAATAAGAAGCTTTTTAAAAAGGACTAACCCTGTTTCAGATTCTAGTGGTGCTTTTCTTTCATTTCTTTCATTTTCTTTCATTTCTTTTCTTTTTTCTTTTCTTGCAATGGAATAATAATCTATCATAACAAAACTGTTTTTTTTTTTCAATCTTTCAACTTATTTTAAGCTAGAATGGCTCAAACAATTTGTTATAAAAGGGAATCTGCTCCTAGGTGGAGACCTTGGCATGTAGCTACACTATAAAAACTTTTTAAGGAGAATTATGGCCATCAATAAACAAGTAGAAATTATGATACAGTCATTAATATCAGAGTAATCAAATGCCCTGGCAGATTATGGCTATGAGCCACTAACTGTGTTGGAGAGGGTACAAAGAAGTCGTCAGAGCAGCAATGCCTCCAAGACTGTGTCTCCTCTTTGAAAGTGGTCTGCAACTGCTTGGGGGGGATCAGGGGCCACATTTCCATCTGGCCTGCTCTTTCTCCTTTGAGGTCTTTCCCACTCTGACTGTGGCTAGCTTATGAGCTAATACATAAAGAAATTCACAATTTTTCCCCGGTCTCTTGCAATAATTCTGTTAATCTGCAAAAACGGTCACATTTTTCCCTGAAAAATATCACCGACTTTTTTTCCCCACTGACTTTTCTCTGAAGGAGAATTGAGCTTGCCCTCAGCCACCAAGCTGGCACGTCGCAGCAGAAGTATCTTACCAAGAACCGTGTATCTGCTAGTTACTTGGGAGAGGGAGACGGCAATGGCATTGGAACGGCAACATGGACACTACCAGAGAGGATAAAATCCCCAGGATTCAGCAGTAGGTGCACAACCAAAAGCAGTATCTTTCTAGTATTTTCCTCATAAAATGCATTTCATATCAATGTTAGATGTTGTACTCTGAACAGTCTCTAGACAGCAGAGTAACTTTCTCTTCATCTTTCTTTGTTGTTGTTGTTGCCATTTGTTTCTTTGGTACGAGGCTGCAAGAATTTGGAAGAGAGCTTAAATGGTTGCCGCTTCATCAGGACTTACCGAAGGATCTGATAATTTCCTAATCATACTGTAGGTGAGTTGTTTATCTTTCTTTTTGACTTCTGCTGCTTGTAGTGTTTTTGGAAAGTGATAACCACAGATGTAAGGGCAGATGACAAAGTAACCAGATATAAATTATTCAAAAAAACCCTCTTGCAACAACAATAATAATAATAAGAAGAAAATACATTGCCACCAATGACACGAAAGAAGAGTTAAAAATGAAATTCACATCTTACTGAACTCTATGGCATTTTAATATTATCTTTGGGATTTGTGTCATTCGACCCACTGTGCCTGCCAATACTGGAGAGTATTCCCAATCCCAGCTATTCAAAGATCATGAGTCAGGCCCCCAAAATCAAGCAGTATAAGGATGTGTTTCTTTCAAAAGAGGGCAGCTCACGTGACATCCCCCCACCTATCTGTCAGCTTCTCCTTTCCTTTCCTTCCCTTTCCTCCTTTTGTGCTTGGAAAATGTAGACCAAATCTGATCTGACTGAYACGGCGGTTTCGAAGATACTGTGTTATTGTGAGTTTTGTGAAAAAAAACAGTGACGGTGCAGAGGAGCAGGAGATTACTAATGCCCTCCCCGAGGAGACGGCAAACGGAGCCCAACCATTACCCATGCTTTTTGGCAACGCTTAATTAGCCAATGAGCGTGTGCTCGTTACTCGTTAGTCAGCATCAGCACGCTGATGGCTCTGGACGGGCCGCAGCGCGTCGCCCCCCGTCTGGCCAGCAATCCGTAAAAAATAGCTGGGAAGCGCCTCGGGATTTGAGCTCACTGCGGGGGTGAGCCCCAGGGACGTGGGGGGCGAGGAGGCAGAGCTGCCGGGGGAGGAAGCCGCGGCTGGGGCGGGGAGCGCGAGGGAGGGACGTGGCGACCGCCTAAGAATTTAGGCTGCTCCGTTCCGTTGCTGAGCTAAATTTTCAGAGATTTCTTTATAACCTGGGAACCTGGAAGGCCAGAGATGTATTCCTTTCCCTCCCGCTCCCTTTTTTTAAAAAGAAGTAAACCCTTTTTTTAAAAAGAAGTAAAATGGAAAGTTTCACACAACTGATTTACTTCAGAACGTAGAACTTAAAGCAAAAAAAAAAAAAAAAAAAAAATCAGACGTTTCGAAAAGCCCTGTGAAATTGTGAGCGTCGTTTACGCGGCTTTTAAGCCTTCCTTCAGAACGAGGCACCTCCCGCCCCCGATTTTGAAACGAACGTTAGCGGGGCGCTGCCGGAGCCCCGCGCGAGACGCCCGCTTCGTCGCCCGGCGCCCGACTTCCGTGCGAGGGCAGAGTATCGGAACGGTCAGAAAATCCCACCTAAAACCTTTTGGCCTGGATTCGCCTCTCGGTTGCAGTAAAGCTGGCAGTAGTGCTGATGAAGTAATTTTGGTCAGGACAGCAACGTTTCAAGACGATGACACGGGACGGAGTTAGGGCATTTTGAGCGTGCAACCGTCGGCTCGGCTACCTTAACTCGTGAGGCGCTTGCTCCCGGCCACCGGGCCGCAACGCGGCGCTTCGAGCCCCGGGGGCGGCTGCAGGAGCTGCGCCCCGAAACCTCACAGCGACAGAAAGTCTGCGAACCGGGGCAGGCCGGGCCGGAGCCGGCTAAGTGCTCCGACGGGGCGCTCTTCTCCTCGCGTCCTCCCTGCCGCCGAGGGAGAAGCCGGCCCCGGCAGGGAAGGGGCGGCGGGAGCCCGCGGCCGCCCAGCCTTGGCCCCGCGAGCGAAGGGCGGCGGGCCAGCGAGAGGGCTTCTGGAAGGAAGGCCGCCACCGCCGCCGCCACCACCGCCGCGCGCCGAGGGCCGCCCGCACGCCCCGGTGCCGCCGCTCGGCTCGCCGGCCGGAGCATCGTTTCCACGTGCGCGTGGTTGACCCCTCTGAAACGCCGCAGCGCCTCGTTTCGGGACCGMTAACTGTAGGAGAGCTTTTGCCCTCCRAGGAGGATGATTTCCAGGCTTCGAGGGCCGGGRTTTGGGATTCGGCGTGCGCAGCCTGTCGCCTGCTGGGTCGGCTCGGCATTGCACGCGCCGGCAAAGGAGAGCGGCGCGTGCGGCCCCGCGGAGGCGGAGAGGAGGGTTTCTCTCCTTTCACTACCTGGGAGGCTAAAATTTAACAGGTGTTTGGGGAGAAAAAACAGGAAAATGCCGCTTTAAGAAACGCAGTGAGTCTAATTCTGCTTCATCTTTCCCACCACTGTGCTGGAAGGGTTTAGATCCAAAGGAAGCTGTACGTGGAAGAGATCCGGCTCTTCATCTTGAGCCGCTCTGGTACTGCTCTCCCTAGTGCCTGCACACCACCCTTGCTTCTGTCCCCCTCCACGGTTCTGCCTCCACCAAACAGAGATGCAGCCGGGCCGGGGACAGCCTGTAAAACCTGGCCCCTGCTTCCGCACSTATTACGAAGCTGTTAGTCTAGCTTTGTATCGTTAGCGCCTAGATGCATGTTTAAATGTTGCAAACGTGAGCAGTTCRCAAGGGAAGACAGCTCCAACGATCGTAAGACATCGCTGGCGGAATACCCCAAGTACTGCCTGCTCCGCACGAGCGCTAAAATTTTTAGCTGCTTATGTGCCAGAAGGATGCACAGTAGCTGATCTCCTGATGCTGCTCCAAGCAAGCAGCTAGAATAAGGTAGACGAAAATTATCACACTGCTTTTCCTCTCCTTTTTGCAATGTCCTGTCCTGTCACAGCATACGCAGAGGGCTGAGTAGCACTGCCCTGCCTGGCGAGCACCAAAGGTGCCCTGCCCTCGGGGGACGCAGCACCCACCGGGAGGCCTAGCAGAAGCCCAGCACCTCTCCTGGCTGCGCCCGGGTGTGCTGGCACCGTAAGTGGAGCTGCAGCCTGCTGTTTAATCCAGTGCCTTTAGGGCACAGGAAAATAAATTAAAAATTATTGAAGAGAATTGTGCCATGGRTGCCTTCACAAGTTCTAAAGACCCCATTTTGAGTAACAGTGAACACATTTAACCATATTACATTGGAAATGACTGTTGTTTGCGTAGCACCTTGGAAAGCTGTGCCAAGCAAAGATGTTCTTTGTTTCAGGGAGCTCTTTGAGTGGTCTCAAGCCGTGTCAGCCAAGAGTGGAACGGGACAATGCAGCACAAGTCCAAGGTCATAGAAATGCCCTACGATTGCAGTTACAACCTGGGCATAGCACAGCATTTTATTTTTATTCGCTAATGAWAATTTAATCAAGAAATATTTTTCAGTATAAAGGTGCAATCTGTAATTTGTAGATAGTGAGACAGTCACTAGCTTCAGTAATTTCTCTGTACAGCTAGATATGATGTGTGTTATTTTCAGTTAGATAAGAACAGAGTCCCAAAATGCTCTTAATCTTTACATTACAGTATTTACAAGGAGGATATAGTTACCTGCAAAAAAGTCAGCTTCCAAAGTTGACTAATTAGAACCAACTAGAATTGGGACAGAGTTGCCCTTTGAGTACTGGTATTAGTATGCAATTTCTGTAAGAGATCCTTTGTGCTTTATGAACTTCTTACTTCTAGAACTGGTGTATTTGCTGTGCACCGGTGTAAATCATAGCAAACCTGTTTGCTACAAGGTGAACTTCAAGGCATTGGTCACTTGGAAGGTGTGACTGACCAGACACTTGTGTTGGGGGGGGCGGCCAAGAGTACGGCTGCTAGAAATATGCTGAAGGATCCATTATCGCAAGGAGAAACAATTGCTTTAGGACATCGTTCGCAGCTCTCTGGTTTCCAAAGGAATAGCTGCAGAGCACCGCCACACCGACGGATGCTGGAACGGTGGCTCGTCTCCCCCCCAGGCAGAGCTCTCACCAATGGGAATAAGTACATCTCGGTTCCTCAGCAGTGAAGGACTGAGCYGAAGGTGATTCACTTAAATGTTAATTTGGGGGAGGTCTGGTTTCTTCTCGTGACAAAGAAAACTCTCTTGCAAAGGCATATGTTTGAGGCTTACCTTACAAGCAACTTTTCTTCCCTTCTTTCTTCCACAGGATTAGAAAACAGGTGAAAAAAAGGTAGCAGAAAGCCAAGGAATAGGAAAAATCTTGCCCAAATGTTCTAACTCTGCCTAGTTTTARCTAGCTTTGAATTGCTATGGAATTGCTTCTGATGTGTGATTTATGTTGATAGAAATTGCTGCTCACAGCAGGCAGAATTTTTATTTTGGCAGCTGTATGTTTTTGATTAATTACAAATGGCTTCAAGTCTGTTTCTGAGAAATGGATGAAGAATTTAATTGTTTTTATCTTATCTAAACTAGTTCATTTGTCTCTCGCAGCAAACTCATCTAAACAGTAAAGTTAGTTGAAATATCAGTTACAATTTGCATCCACATATTCTCAAAGTTCACAAATTTCCGTACTAGCAGCCAKTATAGAGCAATGATTTTTTTTCCAGAACACTTGTTTTGTGAATGATACTTGTTTTCTATAMATCAGCTCAGAAAGAACATGTGTTTTAACAATGAGCCAAAATAACACRCAAATCTATTAACAAGTAATAATCAATAAGAAAGCATAGCATGAAGCTCAGTACAAGTCTCATGGTTGTCAGTGTAGTCACAGGCCTAATATGTGCACTTTACGTAGAGAAAATAAATCATACTGGGGTAGTTTACTCATAAATAGTTGCAGAGAAATAGCTCACAAATAGCAGAAAACGAAATCATAATTAGAATCATACTGCAAAGGAGTTGTTTAAATACCAACACGACCTATTCTCATGTTGGACTGAGTTATTTTTACTGCTTGTTTTGCATCCATGTGAGGAAATCAGTCAGCAGCCAAGAACTTAGGTTATTTTCATACAAAATCAAACAATTCTGATAAAATTACTCTGCTTTTGTAAAGATATAATGCTAGTATCTATCAAATAGCTCACTGTTGACTCACAGGGTTGTATCCTTGGATCTAATTCAGCCATTCAGCTTCATGAACAGTAACACTCAGTTAATTCTTGCTTCAGTGCTACCAATAGCTAGTTCCTGAGTGTTTATGGGCATCTTTTTTATCACGTTCACATGACTAACCAGAGACATACAGAAGAAACTCCAATAGGGGACAGAGAACGTAAGTCATGTTCTGYGCTCTTGCATCCCTATTCCACCTCATCTTTCTTCTCTCTGGTCTTCACCTCTTTCTTTTGCTTTCCATTGAAAATCTCATTAAGCTGGACATTCTGCAAAATATATCCTCTTCTGCTTTCTGCTGTTTAATTAATAATGCCTCCATTTCTGTTAAGAACGTTAAATCAGAGATAACATCTATATTTTGAACCTATAACAGGGTCCTTCAAATCTGCTGTAAAATTCTTTTCCTTTACTAAAATCATGGGCACTAAAAAACTGAATGATCCTCAAATCTTAAAAAGCATGTGCAATAATCTGCCACCTCACAGGTCTCCATCTTGAGACCCACTAAGGATTGGCTTCAGCTTCAACACATGAGATTAATATCKCTTCCAAACTTTGATGTTGTGCATTACAATGAATCTAGGTGTTTTGAAACTATTATAAATATTCAGTCCTTTTTCATATCCTGCTAAATTCTTTACCTCAACAATTTTCTGTGATAACATCTCCTACTGTCTAATTATGTTATGTGAAGACATATCTCTTTTTATCACTACGGAATTTCCTTCCTTTTGTTTTCATTTTATGACCTTTTGTTCTTGTTCTATGAGAAACAGAAAACAGCAATTTCTTATCTGCCTCCTCTGTTCCTTGCATAATTTGACATAATTTATCATGCTCTTTCTTTTCTATTGTAAACAGCCCAGATTTTTCAATATTAGAGTGTTTCAGACCTCTGTCRTTTTCTTTTCCCTTCTCTAAGGTTTCTCAGTGTGGCATTTGTTTGGGTTTTCTCTTGCTTTGTTTTTTTGAGATGGGGTAATCAACATTATTCTGCAATATTCCAGGCAATGCAACACATTGACTATACAACTATAGACAAACTAGAGTGGTCTTGTATTTATTCATTCTGCATGACAATATTTATAACTTACAAAAACACCTGCACACTGAACAGAAGTATTGAATTGAGCTGTTTACAGTGGCGTTCTCTTAAAAAGGTTATAACAAACATAAAACCCTGTGAGCTCGGCAAGTAATTTAGTTCTTCTGACTGCCTTACTGTGCATTCAGTAATCCCAATTTAGTTATTTGCTCCGCAGGTCTGTTTGACTGGGAGGTGTAACGAAGGTAGACATGGGAAAAATGCTGTGACTTCCTAACAGCTGTCAGAGGAGAGACCAATGCAATGGAGGTGCCTTCATAGGTGGGATGTCCTATGCCTGCCGCTGCGGCATTCCCCRCTGAAGCCCTGCCTGCCTGTCTGGCAACTGCCCCGACTAGCCACAAGTCATGCAGGTTTGAGGGGGATAAAAAATAAATCAGAGACAGCAGAAAGTATTCAGAAGCTACTGTGGAGTCTGTCTCAACTCAGAAGCCAAGGCTCAAGGTAAAGTTATTTTTTCAGTAACTATTAGCTATTTGGGCATTCTCTTTTTAACTGTGTCATTATGTGAGCATCAAACAAACATCTCAGTAATGTGGCATTAACAATATGTATAYGATATTCATGAAATAATAGGTTGTATTCATTTATACAAGTCAYTACCAGTTTGTTACTGTATGTTTGAAATAGATTACTCTAAATAGTTAAGTGTGCAGAGAATCTGAGAAATAAATTCAGCAAACCCATCTTCGTTAAAASTTACTTCTATTTATAGCAGGTTTGTATCTAGCCTATTTTACATCAGTTTCATCTCAACATTTTAGAAGAAATCTAAAAAAACCCAATCTCTCTATTAAAATTATGCTAATAGTAAATTGTGTAACAAGTTTTTTACAACTGTAAAGAAGTCATGGTGGCCTGGGATCTTTCTCTCACTATAGAAAAACAGGAAAAAGGTTCGTTTTGAACAATGAGTAAAGGTTATTTGGTTTAGGAATCTTAAAGCTCTCCTAAACACAGCTGTGTAATCCTGGCTCTCCTGCGGTCAGCTAGAACTTCCTCACTCCCTTAAGCAAGTATGATTTCATTTTTTCATTATATGAAATCTTGCCGTAAGGGGCAATTTTCCAGTTCTGTTTCCCTGATTGTTTGTGTGACCTTGGACAAATCTTTTTAGTATTTCTCGTCTCTGTTTATGTCCCAGCAGCAGTATCGCTAGGAGGACTAACTGTTAAACAGAGCCCCTGCTCTTTCCCTCGGTAAAAGCACCCGAGCCCTCGCCGGGCATGCCCGCGCCACGCGAAGCTCTGCTGTGCCGGGCGCCTGAGCCACCTCCAGACGAGCCGCTACATCCGCACTGTCAGCGCAGCCCGGCGAAACGCCGGGGCYGGCAGTGAGGCACTGCAGGCACTGCAGGCGCTTCAGCCTCACGCCGGCGCCCGCAGCGCCAGGTCCTACCGCTCCGCGCGGTTCTCTGCCGCCGGCACGCCTCAGCTCTACGTATTTTCCAAACTTGCCCACCAGTTTTTCCTTATCATTGACCCTAATTTCCTCACCATTAAAACAAAGTTATAATTTTCTGCTTAGAGGATTGTTGTGAGAACAAAATTTATGAAGTGCTAAGATGCTATAATGTAAGACCTATGCAAGTGGCTAGGTAAGTAGATGGGAATAGCGCAGGTTGCTGTAACTAAGCAGATATTTAATTACCGATAGTATGTGATGCTGTTCATAGATAGGGTAGATAAAAATACTAAATATTCTTGTTTGGCTGAAATGATTTGTCCTGATTCATCATCTCCGATTCAGAAGAACTGAAGCTTGAAATAATGTGTGTCTGTCTGCGTGTACTATTGATGCTTACTGAAAAGAATTTGTCAGACTGCATATGCTTATGAGCTCTTGGCTGAGCTAGTGGAACGACCGCCTTTAGTTCACTAAATACAGGCTTGTTTTGGAGCTAAATGACACAAGTTTTATTGTGGAAATTGCATGCAAATGCTTGGCCTTGGATCACAGAGTCCATATTTGACTAAATTTTTCCAGCTAGTAAGATGTGATGCAGCATACAAGTAGTATCTTGAACTTTGAACTATTTGAGAGGAACAGTGTTTAATTCAGACATAAAAACAGRCTTCTGGCTTGGGTGCAAGGGGGAGAAAGGGGTAGTCAGAAGAAGAATGAGAAGTTATTCAAATTAATAGGAGTGATTTCCAGAAAACAAACTGTAGGGTTATTGGCAGACCACCTGGGACAGRATGGCCTTGCTGGACTTTGTGAGATGTTTGTCTCTCAGATTATATTAGCTTTCCTATATTAATACTATATAGAATTTTAAAAATASAACTATATGCAAAAATTGAATGCAAGAGAACTGTTAGGTTTATGAGATCATAGCATATTATTTATGTACAAAACTATTCATCTGTGTGTATGTTCCCTTGTTCAGATTACCCAAACTGATAGGATACAGGCTATCTGATGCTTCTTGAAAGATGTCCTCTAAAATAACCAAAAGCTGGATAGGTTTCATTCTCATATGGAAATACTGCTTTTTGGATGACACTATTCATCCAGTACCTGTCTGCTCGGAGAGCAAGGACACCCGTCAGTTAACACCCTGGTAGGTGTGCTTTCTTGCATCCAAAGCTTACCAGAAAACAGACTGACATCGACGCTACCACTGTCGAACTTCCAGTGGCACTTCTGTAGCTTTAGATTTTCTTTGCCAGGCCCCGACAAATTCAATTTTGCCTTGGTTCCTGGGTTTATTTGAATCTAAACCCTATTTGTAGGCTAAGACATCAGTTAGCTAGCTTAGACATCAGCTCTCAGTGTACTTGGGCAGTGTACTCATAAACCTTAATTTTTGCTATTGCCTCTGGCTTTCTCCTAGCCCTAGGTCTATGCTTACAGCAGGTGTCCCTGCGAGGCCCACACCTACCCCTGTACACACCATTTGTCAGTGGTGAACACAAGATCTCAACTAACTTTGACCACCTGAAACCYAGGTTGTAATCCTGGCTCTACTGCATCCCAGCGTTTACAAACTGATCACTAGTTCAAATCATAAGCCAGTAGCAAATTCTAGCACCAGCTCCATTTTTTACTCTATTTTTTTAAGCAGTAGTTGACTATAAGCTTCAATGTATTGATTAGAATCATGCATATTATTAAATATTTTCAGTTTTTTAATTCATAAAATCTTTTCTACACACAATCCAACTTTGCTTTAAATCAAAGCCTTGTTTTAATGAAATGATGTGTAACAAGTTTGTCTTCCAACTAAAATAACCTTTCCACTGCTATATTCAAGGTAGGAACAGATATAGAAACTGGGAGACTAACATTTGGAAACAGAACATTAAGCTGTATCCTAAAGAAAGACTCCTGACACATGCTGTTGCAGTCTGCTGAATCTYTCAAAATACAGTCCTTGTCTTAAGACAGTCCATGCTTACCCTGTATTTTGTTTGAATTGTTCTATAAGGCTCATGATTTCCTAAAGATCAACTTTCTCTGAAGAGTATTTACCTGTACCATGTTAAAGGTATTTTCTTTTTCCTCTTTGGAAATCAAACTGCAAGGTTAGAAGTATGAGGCCCTAGGAATATCAATGAATATCTACTTTTTTATTTTCAGCTTTGYCATGATGTTGTGGATAATATTTCTGACCAAAGAATCTAGTAGTTGTTGTAATTTGTTCTTTAATCTACGCACTGTCACAAATTTCAGGGTATATAAGAGTTCTGATTTCAAGATTATGCCATTGAAACTTGTTATCTGAGGATTGTTATCCTCAGATAATTAGGTAATAAGAATATTGGATAGTATCTTTAGATATCTAAATATTAGGTATAGTAATCATAATGATAGTTCTTTTAGGCAGACCATTTTGAAAATGAATTTCAAATTTATCTTCTCATTTCAGTGACAGTTTAAGTCATTTTGTGACTTCAAAGGTTTTAAGTTCTACTGCAAAAGTTGATGTTGGTTTATGAGAAATTACACAGGACTTGATCTCAGTCAACCAAGTGATTTAGGAAAATGAAATGGTCTTCGGTAACAATAGCTCTAATTCTGCCAYTCAGAAATCTCCACAGAACATGGACGAATGTATATCCACGAGTATCAGCACTCTCCTCATTCAGTCCTCAGTCTTTGCCTTGGTGCAGAACCTGAGGGACTCTCTACCCCCGCCTCCTTTTAAGGCATCTTCTGTCTTATATGGAAATCTATTTGTCYGATGCCCAAAAGCAGCTGGTACCGAGGGCCCCCAGGGCTTGCTCCCCRCGAGAGGCTGCGGGGCCAGGGTGAAATCCCTCCAGGAGCCACAGGGTCACAGAATGCCTGAGGTTGGATGGGACCCCTGGAGATCACCTCGTCCAACCCTCCTGCTCCAGCAGGGCCACCTTGAGCAGGCTGCCCAGGACCTGGCCCAGATGGCTTTTGAGTATCTCCAAGGATGGAGACTCCACAACCTCTCTGGGCAACCTGTTCCAGTGCTCGGTCACCCTCACAGAAAAAAAAGCTTTTCTGCGTGTTCAGACGGAGTTTCCTGTGTTTCAGTTCGATGCACAGTGCTCTGGTGTATCAGCCACTCCTCCCAGTTTTGCATCAAAAGTCGTGGGCAGGCGGCTGTGCTGGGCCGTTCCCGCGCGCACCGTGAGCCAGCACCACGCGTCAGGGCCGTGCCGTGACACCGCRCTCGCTCAGTGCCGGACACAGGCCTCATCTCCCTCCACGCTGCGAGAGTGAGAGCACRCGTGCTAGGGAATAACATGTTTTAATGCATCTCAAATCTTGAAGCCGCATCTATGACTTATTTCATGGAGGCAATTCGCTAAAGGAAACTTATATGAAAAAAAATCTTTGTGGTTGACTTTTGTTAAAAGATTGTTTTTTTCAGGCTCAATTCTACTCTGAGAACAAGGTTTAATCGGATGTTTCATTGTTGTGTGTTCCTCCAGAAGGACGTGGTTGGTTTAGTTTTCCCCTTACTTATGTGACAACAGCTGAAATAAAAGATAACCCTTAAATTTAAGGGGATGTATACCTACCCACAAAGAAAAATGAGAGAAATGGGCCAGTGTGTTAAAACAGAAGGGCCGGAAAACTTGCAGTTTCACACCTAGTGAGTGTCTTTAGCGTCATCCAGAAAAACAGACTATGAAGAATGCATTTCAGGGAATATATTAGTTATTAGGGGCAGGCTGTTTTTCTCTGAGCAAAGTTGGGATGAAATGCACAACCTATTACTTGCTTCAGTGTTGTTAATGTTCTGTACATGTTGTTCATAACGACATTTATTTCCATGTCAGAGCTTCAAAGTTGTTCAACTGAACACAGATGCTGGTGCATTCTTTGAAACTTCTTATTTCTCCATTTAAAACATAGCAGTGTCCACAGCGGTAATGTGACAGGGGACAGGGTCTCCGTTAGTGTGCCACAGGTCTGCTGGTGCWCGGGAGTGTCTGCAGTGAAGCCCGTCTTTATTGTAATTTAGAAGCAATTTCCTACTTAACATTTTATTTTAGTATCTGTTGTATTATTTTCATTCTGGAGAAAGGAATGCTGTGGGAAGATTGCATTCTTACTTTTTTTTTTCTCTGTCTGTTTTCCCCTTGTGTGGCAAGATACTTACAAAAGGCTCCTGCTTTGTGCATTGCTGTCCTCRGGGTTCTTCATCTTTGGCATGTTGGTGACCATATTCAGCGGGGTTTTCCTTTTGTGCAGATAGTATTTGACTATCCCAAAACTATAATTTCTAGTTCAGAAAGAAGATGGCATTGTTTGCAACGTCAGGTCCTAGGAAAGCCTGATGTGATGGATTGCAGTGCATTGCCCAAAATTTGTCTTTTACTCTAGAAGTTATCTGGATCGAAAAGACTTGCGCACTTTCTGTCTGCCCAGCTTTTCAGCTGACTGCAATTCTGGTGTGTGTTTTTTCAGTCACAAATCTCTTTGATCCTCTTTGCAATATTTTAGTGCCTCATGTTTGGTTAATCTCCTTGCTGTGCCGCAGACCTCACGCTGTGTTGTCAGGACTGCAGCACTCGGGATTCTTTAGAGGAGAGTGCATCCTCCTGTGCTTCACGAGGAAATTTGTTTTACTGATGTTTACTAGATATTGAGGGAAAAAAAATTTAAAAAGGAGGATTTGCATATATACTAGAAATATTTCTCTGGTTGGTGTACTGCCTTATTAGTAAAAATATAAATTCATTTAATTTACTGTTTTATCTTTTTTATGTTTTCCAGTACTGTGCACAGGGAAGAACTGCCTATGTTTACAGGGAGATAAAGTATCTCACTATATAGGCTATATTTAACTGTACCTGAGCTGCAGGATTAATGTGCAGGCTGAAGCCTTGTGTCCATGTTGCCCCATGTAGACAGTGTAAATGATCTCCAGTTTCAAATACAGATAAAAGCAAAAGTTACAGCTGCCTTCTTCCTCAAAGCTCCTGGGAAACGTTTATGACTGCTGTTTCGGGCTTCCTTCACGACGAATGTGTAGTCCCACCTTGCTTTAATCTCTTATTTCTGTATGCACCACAAAAAGAGTGATCATTTACAATGGTTTCTAAATAAAATAAAATAAAAACCCTAGCCATTGCCATGGCACCAGGATGAGGTATACATTGAGACCAAGGTCTGCAGTCCTCTGGGCAACAGGATCTGAGTTGACTCCAGTGTTAGCATGAATCCCAGGTGGGGATTCACCGTCACCGAGCCTTTAACTGAAACGGGTAACACTATTCCACTGGAAGAAATTCCAGTATTCTGAAAATATCTTCATCTTGAATGAGAATTAATATTCTGGATTGTTTTTAAAAATTTCTTGGCTTCTTCTGAGTTCCTCAGGTCTCCTTGCTCTGCCTTTACTCAGAGTCTAACTAAACTGCCTTTGGGGAATGGGGCAATTTAGGGATTTCCAGGGAGTCAGCACAGATCCCAGCTGCAGAACAGAAAACCTGCAAGGCCCTGAGAGCCGCAGAAAGCATTTCGTTTTTATAATATAGTAATCTGTGACTTTTAGAACAACCAGTATGGTAAAACTGTTTGATATGAATCACAAGATACTAACAAAACAGGCTTGAATTTTCAGCAATTTGCTTTTTTATCTTGAAAACAATTTTTCTTTAGCTAAACTTCTGAAGCATATGGTGCATATAAAATGAACATTACAGAAGTATCTCAGCCCACCAAGCATTTGTAACCAGTGTGACTAATAACCCAAATGTCGATTAATCCCATTCTTTCCTCTTACAGAATTAATGTTCAGTATTTAAAAGGCTGCTTGGTGTCTTCCTTCTGTCCTAAAGTCATTTTCCTTTATACTCTTAGGCCAGACCTGCCCCTGCTTTTAGCTCCTACCTATGTAGGGTATCATGAAAGTATCTTTGCATGTTGTAACAGTGCTATAAAAGATACAACTGACACTAGATATCTTTATTTTTCAATTTTTAATATTTACTCCATCTTAATAGGGTTTATTGATAAATCTACTAAGCAGAGGTGTACAGTGGGAGAAGCATAAAAAAAAAGATGGAGAATGATTGCACAGGATGAATTTTTTGCAACCAGACATCAGATTTCTAACTGAAAAGTAGAAATAAAGCAAGCACTTTCACACCTTTTCATATATCACAAGTCATAAAAAATATATGCAGGTCACATTGCATAGAACAGAAAACAGAAGCTTCTGCCAGCTCCTGTGAGGAAATGTTTTCCTGTAGACTTTGTCATCTCTGCTGTACCTAACAGTAAACAACAACATATTTTCTTAATGTGGTCAATATAATGGTATTTTAATGAGCTGTGCTATGACATAATTTCCTGMAAACATTATAGGTTTTATCAGACAACTGAGACCTATTTTGTGAATTAACCTTTGTTTTAAAGATTCCTGAAACTGCCTGAGGCAGAGTCCCGGCACAAACCTTCTATTAATTTCTGGATTGACAGCTAGCACGCATTGAAACGGAAGGCTCGAACTATTAATTCAGCTGGGTAGAAACCTGTGCTGTGTCGAAAAAGCTGATTTATTTTAGTAGTAACCCCTCTTCCGGCCTCTTCTTTTTTTTAACACTGATAATGAGAGAAAAGAATTAATACTCACACATACCCTTTATTTGGGCATGGTGCCTTTATAGTATAACATATAGCAATGTAGCTAAAATACTTTAGCATATGCTGAAGTTTAAGTGCATAAGTAAAACTGAGCACGTGCTTGAACTTCTCCTGCTAACCTGGGTATTTTACCTAGCTTTGGATAAATTAAAAGYTGGGCCAGGTCCTTACCAAAAACGTGTCATCATGATGAAGACTGGTAAGAGTCAGCTATTCTCACAGTGCTGGTGACTCCTTAATGTATATGAAATTCGATTAATATACTGATTCATGGTGTTATTCTGAGCTATAGGAATATACCCATTGGCCTACTTCACTAAAACTGTGCAAAAAAGCATAATTTTAAAATTTAATTTAAAATCTTTTGCTAAGCCGTACAGATCCTGATCATCAAACCTGGTCCAGCCTCATCGCTTGTACAATGTACACAAGCACCGTACTAGCATCTTGTGGGGTTTTCTTTTTTATATAAGTTAGCATTTTGTGTTTTCTCTTCCCATCYGATATATCTAGTTTCTGCTGAAGAAAAAATTCTGAAGAACACAAATTTCTTGTACACACCTCTTAACTGTGCACATTTACTAGACTGTGATTTTCAGTATTAACCCTCTGCTGATTCAGGTAAAAACATGAATGAATATATACTTCGTGTGTGTGTGTGTGTGTGTGTGTTCAACATGCATGCACACGCACATAAATGCCTTTTTTTTCAGTCCAGCTCCACCTTTAATCCATTTCTGAGGTTCAGAGTTCAGAAGATTTACAGAGAGAACTACACAGGGCTTAAGGAGCTCCTAGTGAACACACACACGTGCTGTGTTACTTTTTCCAGCACAATTATTTAGGTATAGGCAGTCTACACAAAATATTTTATTGAACCGTATACATCTTCGTCGTATAACTCAAATTCCACTTTCTCATATGAAGATATCCTAAATATTTAAAGAATAACGTACAGTAATGTTGCTATTAATTTGATTGTTTCATTTTTTTAATTGCTACTTGACTGTTACACTTTAAATTTGAAGTTAAAAACTGTCACACTCTTTGAGGGCAGGAGGAGGGTGGGATGTTCCAAAAATAATTGATCTACAAATCAATGTTGTGCCCTAAGGTTTGGAGCAAATGTGTAATTGCCGCTGTGACGTACTTGTGGTGGTWCCAGAGCTGTAAAGTAGGGCAGCACTGAGTGATTTCCATGGCCGTGCTTGGGAATGCTCTAATCACACTTGTCTTCACTGTTAATCAGCATGGTTGTAAACCTCAAGTTAATATTTCAGGAAAACATGAGCTTTAAGAAAAAGCTTTTGTAAATGTCCGTTGCGAAGAATTAGGAAAAAAAAAGAAAGAAAAATCCATTCCTGAGGAAAGGAACATCTTTCCCAACAAAGATTTTGGAAGTTTTTGAAAACAGAGCTTAATGGAGTGCTTACTGACATGGAGGTTATGCAGAATATAAAATCGTCYGTTGCAATGAAGCAGACCCACTCTGCATCACGGTTTTGATTCTGAATATTAAGTATCTTACTGCAAGCCACACCAGGTAAACTATAAGGCTTTTTGATTAATAGGAGGTTTTAACTGATGAGAGAAAACTTTGGGGGTTTTCGTTTTCTTTTTTTCTCTTGAGAATCTGGGTCGATTCTTTTCAGACCACATCACCTTTTCCAACCCATGCAGTTAGTGGATTATTGCATATGTAAACAGATTGTGAAGTTATCGTGACCACAGGAGACAGCGTGTGCGTGTTGGCTGGGGTAGTTACTTTTCGTGTCTTGCCTTCTTTAATGCTTCAGCTGAATTAGAGCTAAGGGCCTCAGTAAAGCCATGCTTAGTACAGGTGTGTACATGCATGCAAAAAAATACTATGAAACAGAGCAGGCGCGGAGCAGTTCAGCCAGCACCTGGTGGCTAGCGGCTCTCCGAGCTGGGGTTGCATTTGGACAGGTCTGGTAWCTCCTTCACAAGTTTTTGTAATGCCTCTTTGACTCCATGAATACTTCGGCCTCTATAACATCCCCGTCAAATCAGTTCTTAAATTAGCTTATGCACTGCTTGAGAAAAAGAATTCATTAAAAAAAAAAGAATTTAAAAGAATTATAAATTGGGCACAGGCGAAACTGCAGGGAGCTGGGCTATTGCCAAGCAGAGGAGGACACGAGAAGCGCAGAACCGAGCTTGGGGTACTGTGAACTTAGGGGACACACAGGAGGCGCTGAGGCTCCGAGGGGGAGGCGGGCAGATGCGGACCTGGATTGTCGCTAGGTGACAAATGACAGGCCCCGAGCAGCAGCTCCGCATCTTGTCTAAGCTGCTCTGGAACAACTATCATCTAGTCTGGCAAGTTGTTAGCAGTCTCACATGCTGCTAGTGTGATTTGGTAGCTTTCCTGGTTCAGTTTACACCGTCTTCCTCCCACTGCAAATGTATTTATATTGCACATGCCTTGCTATTGGAAAGCGCTCGTATCGCTCCGGGGAAAGCCAAGCAGTTACCCGCCAGCGGCTCGACCACGGGGAGCACACGTGGGTTCGGGGCAGAGCCCTTGGAGAGGCTGGGCTGCGCCACACTTCGGAAGGTCAGTCAGGCTTCTAATAAATAAATAAGCAGTGAGAATCACAGAATCGGTAAGGCTGGAAGGGACCTCTGGAGATCATCTAGTCCAGCCTCCCCGCTCAGCGGGGTCACCTAGAGCACRTTAGACAGGGACAGCAAAAATGTCAAACTACGTTCAAAACGATTCGTTTGGGGGCAAAAGCGCCTTGCTTACCCCCGGAGGAAGGGGCGTTCAGGCGCCGAGGCTGGAGGACGCCGAGCTGCCGGAGGGCGCTGGGGCTCGCGGGGGGCAGCCACCAGGGCTCACAGCGCCGCGCGCCCGGGCGAGCTGCGCGTTTCGTAGAGCACCCAGGCTGAGCCTCGCGCTAGCYGCTGCCTGCGTTGAAAAGACGGTCATAATTTCAGTATGAAACTCTTATTTAAGACTGTTTGTATATAGTTTAAAATGGAGTTAAGCTGCCACAGTGCTTTAAGGCAAGGAGAGCACACCTTTCCAGTACTCTGTCTTAATTTCTTAAAGCTTTGATTCATGTCATTTGCTTCTCCACTCACCCGAGGGCAAACTAAAACAGTAATAAAAAATTTGACTGAAATCTATACAGGTCACCAGGTCCTGGGCCAAAGCTTCTTGAAATCAGAGGGTATCGTGTCGCCGGCTTTAACAGGCTTTAAGTCAAGCTCCTAAACCTGCTCCGGCAGACGCTAGCACATGCGCTTAGCTCTCACCGGGGTTATTCATGACTTGAAAACTCACCACGCAAAAATCAGCTCGCCAGGAGGCGCGGCCCGCTTTCGCGCCCG
>NW_028185261.1:668850-701287 GCF_003343005.1 Rhea americana | reverse complement strand
CGCGCGTGTTCGCGGCGCTCGCGGGCTTGGCCGTTGCCGGAGGGGGACGGGGCGGCGGCGGAGCGGGGCCTCGTGCGACGTTTCACACTTCTCCGTAGCTCGGAAAGCAGGAGTCTGCGTGGGAGCGCTACGCACGGCCAAATGGAAACCGGGGGGAAGCTGCAGCGACCTACGGTACCGCCCTAGCGAAGCAGCTTTAACTTCCAAATACCGAGGGGCTGGCGAAGGGTCTCGCGGTGCCCTCGCGGTGCCGGCGCCCGTCCGCACTGCCGGCCTCCGGGCAGGGCGAGGAGCAGAGCGCGGCGGCGTGCGGCTTCCCTGCTCCCCCGCCTGGTTCATCAGCCTCCTCCTGGGACTCAGCCTCGCCTGGGCTGCCGCGCCGCGAAGCAGGACACCTTGAGCCTTGGGATTTGCAGCACCAGACGTTCGTGGTTGATTTTTCCGGCGATTTCTGGCGCGTTGATCTGCTGTTCCACCTGCTCTCGCTCTTGCCCGCCGGTTCTTGCCGGCGGACGGGCTGCGGCGTTGGGGGCCCGTGCTGCGCTTCGCAGTGGCCTCGCTAGGCGCGGGACGCGGCCGTACCCGAGGGGGCTGCTGGCGCCCACTGCACGCCTCCGCTCGGGGGCCGGCGGGCGTCCGCCRGAAAGCGCCTGCAGGAGTCTTCCCTGGGTTACAGATCAGCAGGTAGGCTGAAAACTGAAATAAAGAAGTGTGGGTTTTGCTGGATGATGATGTATTGAACCAGTAGCTTTCTGTGTTACGCAGCGTAAGGAAAAAGCTAAACACCTTACGTGCCCTTGTCATTTTTTTTGTCGCTGTTCACTCACCAGTTCTGAGCATTGTTTGGGATTTCRGTCCAGGGTCGGAGAGTTTCACGTGTGCTCCCAGGACCGTTAGCTTCGCCTAAGCCAAGGACTGTCTCTGCAGCCGAGCAGCTTCCGCGYTGGCCGAGCTTCCTGCAGAGGAGGTCTGAGCTGCTGTGCGTGTGCTCGAGCCGTCGTGCCCTTCCTGCCCGGCCCGTCCCCAGGCCCGACGGAGGAGCCTCCCCGGCGCCCGTCCGGCCCGCTGGGAAGCCTGGTTTTCGTAAGCACGAGACGCATTCACCCGAGAGCGACTTCAGTCAGTGGCTTTCCAGTAGCGACCGCCAGGTGACAGACGGCCACGTCCTGGTGCCTGAGGCATTGGAAAAAGAATATCAGGCGTTGAAAAATCAACCAGGATTAATAAGCCGTACGTATTTTCTCCAGATTCTGATGGGAATAGTAGTATCTGCAACTGCTTGTCCAAGCTAAGGGCAAGGAGAGCAGGACCTGCAAGATGTTTTCAGCAGCCTTTTCAGCTCTTTCCCTCAGGCTGCTGTCCAAACTGAATGCACTTCTGGTAAATAGAGTGCGGTACTGAGGAGAGGAGGGAGGATTTCAGGACAGGTTGACTAGGATACAGTCTTACTTCCATAAATTACAGAGCTACCAAGCACACAATGTTCTTTACTTTGAGCAGGAGCTTTTCCTGGAGGAAATCTAACCTTGCAACTGTGAGAACCGTGCATGCTGGTGTTGCTGCTCGTGCTCTGAACCACAGGTGTTTTGGCCTAAAGGTTCGGCTTTGCTTGCTACAACAGCTGTCCTTTGCTTTTCCAAAAGCCTTTGCAGATAAGCTGGTAGTTAAGAGTACAAGAAACGATGCTCCCATTGCTCTCCCTCGCCTGGGCTGCTCCAGGGTGTTTGGGCATTTCAGCGGCCGCACCGTGGGGACCGTGCTTGCCTCGGGATTAGCCTAGCTTTATACAGCTTCCTTTTGCTGTGATTAGAAAGACGCTTCCCGGCAAGCGCTGCTCTAGGGTGTCCGCYGCGTGGGGTCTGCGCCCTGCGCTGGCGGAGCCGCTCGTGTTCACGGGGCGGCAGCGCCTGTTGCCATCTGCGTGTCGTAGAAAACTGCAGGAGGGAGCGAGCGCAATGCGGTGCGTCCTCGCAAACGGCATCCYGCCGTGGCAGGGGAGGACGGGCAGACGCGGCATGCTCCGGGTTTCCATCTGAATACGGATACTTAATGCTATTAGGTGCAGTTCAGAGGTCTGGACACCCGAAATGCTGCTAGGTTTGACTCTTCTGCTACATCCACTGAGTCGCCTGCATTGCTGTATGAGCGGGTCTGAATTTCCTTGCAGTGGGATTCCCTGGTGTGTTCTCCACCAAAACAGACGTGTCTGTAATCTCGGGGCAAATGTGGGAAAAATTTGTTCCCTTTGTAATTTCTGTATCACATGCAGTCTCTTCTAGAAGAAAACAAATGACCGGAGGCTATTTCTGAAAGGCCAAGAAATTCTGTGTCTTTAGCCAGGTGCCTAACTCGTACGCAGGATCGCTTGCTAAATTCCTCTGTGGTGTGTATTTTGAGGGTAGCTTTGGAGGCCCCGTTGCTGAACTTTCCCAGTCAAAGTGGGAGGATTTGTGCAGAACACGTGTAAAAGTTCTCTATCCCTGTTCTGCATCACGAATTTCTGTAACAAACCGGACACTAATCTTCCTCCATTAGCCCTTGCTGATKCCCTTTTGGAGTAGTGCAAGAAAGCAAGCGATTATACGTGAAATGCAGTGGATAGGAAGAATGTTTAAAACGGCCTTCTCAGCAGGAGTGCCTGGCTGCGCGGTGGAGCCGCTGTTACGGGAGAGTGTTTGCTCCTCCCGTGGTGGGTGAGGAAGCTCCAGCGCGCAGCAGAAACTCCGGGAGGGGGAAGTAGGAAAGAAGTGTTAAGCTTAGGCAAAAGATGAGGAGCATCTAAGGATGATTCAAAGACGAGGATCCTGGCATAATTCACTTCCCGTATTCTTGCTGAAATAGTCCGTAACTGGGGAAGGGGGGTCGTAATCCTACGCGTAGGACAGGGGCCGTTTGCTCCGGCAGCGGACCCGCTCCGTGCCTGGGGTTAGGTTTTATACACAAATTGTTGCAGCCCGGCATCGGTGTAGTTTCTCAAGTGCTGCATCTTCCTTCTAGCCCTGGCAAAGTCAAACTTTGTGGGCGAAGAGGCAAGCCGCAGGCTGCAAGGCTGGCGCCATGGCCCAGCTAGCTTGGTGATGCTGCAAAACTTCTGCACCACCACCAGCGCTAAGTTTTATTTGTTGGTTCCTTTTACAGAGTCCCAGTCCCGAAGCTGCCGCTGCGCTGTCCTGGGGACAACCRGGACGATTTGTTGTTTTTGGTAAGTAGCACAGTGACCTTCTCTCATGGAGACCAAGGGGAGAACTAAGAGCCTCGCTGGCTAGCGGAGGGCAGCAAGGACCCGAATGCGAGCTGAACGGCTCGGGGAGCGAGGAGCCTGGCTCTGCGATAGCAGCAACTGCGCGCTGTATTCGCCTGGGCAAAGCTACTCCAGGCTATTTTGAAAAGTAAGAATTATTTTTAATCAGGTGACTGCTGTAAGAGAAATTCTTTCCAGTATATATTGAATTACAAGGAGATTTTTCAAAGGTCTTAGGAATGGAAACCATTTAGATCGTAGTGGGAACTTACTTGCCTATGATAGCTAGGTATTTTGCATGACAGGAAAACTTCTTCTTTTATGCCTATCTTCATCACATGAAGAAGTATTCCAGAGAGGACTACAAAACACACTCTAGAATTTTTAGATGCTCAGCTAGTCTGTTGACTAAATACGGCTCCTTAAGATTGCTTCAGTGGTCAATACGTTATTTTTGAACAGCTCACATTTATCCTTTTGTAATTATTTCTTACTGATGATTTTGATACTTTAAAAAGTCTTATTTATCTAAATAAAACTTAAGTTTTGCTAYGGATGCTTCTCTTCTGAATATTGTATAATACTGAATTGCAAGCATCTTTTTTCATTACTGTTTTGTTTCCGTCAGTGATTAGAAATGCTCCTTCCTTGGAAGGAAACTCTTAGCAAGTCTGGCAAAGAGACTGTCTAGCCCTTTCACGGAAGGTGAGTTCAGCTACGTGATATAACTTCCCTAATATTTTCTCTCCTTTACCACCAGAGTATGTATTTATGTGTAGTAAATAATTCAGGAAGTGARACACACCTGAACTTGCCCTCAGGAACGTCAAAGTCCAGAGATAYGGAAAGGAGTAAATTGTTTTGAGGCTCATTTTAAAAATAATRCACGATGTTTATAGCACGGAAGTTAAATGAAGTATTTAAAAGCATATTGACTAGATGTCCAATGAAAGTGAGTACAGCTGTGACCTTGTGGTTTTTAAGACGGACTAAATGAGCATTTCACTTACTTTAGAATTGGTCTTGAGAAAGAGACTCACAGGTGGAGGTTTGTGCTGGTGCCGTCCTGCGCCCTGGTTAACGCTGTGGCCGATTCCAGCACGTTCATGACTGCCCTGGGCCAAGCCCGGCAGCTCGTTGCGTGAGGATCCCCATTTGCAGAGGTTTTGGCCTGAGCCTTGAACTGCCTTTGCCATGGTTTCGATCACACAACTGGTAAGAGATCTGAGCTTGGACACTGAACAAAACTGGCTCCCACCGGACAGTTTTGCCTTGAGTAATTACTGAAGGAAACATTGTCTGCAGGACTAAAGAACAGATTTTTTCTTCTCTGAGGATGTGAACTGTGCGAGGAAGGCTACAGATGTTAAAGTCCCWGTCAGAGCTTAGCACTGTGGCGCTGAGAGTTACGTGGAGAGGACTGAAGCGGTGTTTCACCACGAACGCGCAAGCAGTGGTTGTCAGAAAAACCAGAAACGGTCAGAAGATGGACGGCAACGTCGTTTATGTGCCAGCAGTTGTTAACGCAGGTCGACAAACCGTAACGCGTGCTGCACGCCGTAAATAAGGGAAAGAGCAACAGTCAAAAATGTGAATGAGGGCCTCTCGCTTTGCCTTTTAAGCTCGACTGCTAATCCCGTTGGAACAACGTAGCTGCCTGGCGCTCCTTGCTGCCCCGGGGATTTCAGCGCTGCCYGTCCGCTGCGCAGGACAGTCGCACCAACGCCGGAGTTAGCACAAAGGAGAGGGTGGAGAGAGGGAGGTGGGAAGAGAGGCCGGTCGCGGAGAGGGAGACGCTGACCAAACGGGTCTCTCCACGTCTGCTCCAGGACACACACGTCCTCCCCGGGCTCGCAGCGCTCCTGCGTTGTGCTGCATGCTGACTCGGCCGCYGGCGTGCCCTGACGGGGAGGAGAGCAAATCTCCAGGTGTAGGACAGAAACGTCTTTAAACAGTGATAAAATACTGAACAAAACGGGGCGCCRTTTAACAGGCATCCTTTAAACAGCACAAAAAAGGGTAACCTACAGAAGAACTTGGCTCCAAACRTTGATGCAACGATCCAGATCTATAGAGTTCGTGGTCAGGGGAATCTGGGGTTTAGATCTWTAATACTTACAGTTCTGGGTAAATATAAAGAGGCCGTAAGATGTAATCTAAAACTTTTAACACCAGTAGTGTRATGAGAAGGGGTTGGCAGCACACCTGTGTACCACACGGTGAAGCGGGTGTGTTAGCTTGACTGGGTGAAGTTGCACCTTTAAGGTACGAGTGATGCTGGATGATAGTAGACTAGCAGTGATTCTTTATCAAATGAGATGCTTTGAACTACGTATTTGTCCAGAACAGCAAGTGGAAGTTATTTTTATTTATGTTTTACTGATGGTAAATATTGAAATTAGACATATCTGGATAATACCTTTTATACAGTAATGAATTCTGAGTTGCTTCCAAAAAGTGAAAGCAGCACCGGATCTCCACGGCCGCTGGCCTCTGAGCGTGCTGTGGAAGCATTTCAGTTCTCATCAGCGCATGTAGCTGCTGGACATGGTACAGACCTTCGCAGGGTTATAACATATGGCTTCTTGTGCAGTTAAGGGAACCCTGTCTTGTTTAATAGCAAGTTCTTAAAAATCTTGYTGGTAGCTTCTCTCTTCTCTGTGTTGGGTAAAACTACAGATGTTAGAGGCAAGGTTTGTTTTTCAGGCTTGGTAACTATACTGCTTCGTCTTAAAAACGCACAGAAATGTGGTGCAGCACATGGTTATAGACAAAAAGAAACGTACTGAACTTTATAGAAATAAATTACAAGAGTTTCTCTAAGATGCTGACGTGCTCTGACGCAAAGCTGAAGAAAGCTGTATGAAAATACAGCACAGTGTTTCATGGTTTCAGACCGCCCTCCGGGCAGGAACGCCACCTCGCTTCTGAGCGCAGGGGCTCCAGTTTCCAAACTGTTCTGAACCAGTAGTAGTGTTTGGTGCATTAGCAGAGAGCAGAGAGATTAATATCACCACAAACCTGATTCTCCTGCCTCGGGGCTGGGCTGGGGAAGCCCCAGCCTACCCGTGAAGCATCCTGCATCTCCCAATGGGATTTTCTCTGTAAATATTTGCCTACRATCAGGTTACTGGATTGTAGCCCCTATTTCCCTCAATATAAAACAAACAAACAAACAAGGCTAAACGTGTCTTAGCCATGATTATGTTTTTTAAAGGCTGTTTACAAAAAAATGTTTAACTTTGGCTGACCTCAGCACAAGGTCATTGGGTGAAGCTGTAGGGAACAGTTGGTTTCTGTGTAGCACAGGCTTTATTTTGGCTGGCTTTCTATTAACCCTGATGTGTGGGTAAGCTCATGCCAGGCAACGTCAGGCRTATCAGGAGATTCTGCTTTGCCTGMGCAGAGGGAATAGCCTGAGAAGCAGCTTTGCAGGCTAGAAAACAAAACCTAGAATTTGGGGGTGCCCAAATCTGATGCTTGAGGAGTTTGAGAAAAGGACCTGCTCTGGTGTTTAAAAAGAAAAATTACAGTGASACTTCTACTAGCAAATTCTTGTGAAGTGAGTCTGGAGGTTATGTCAGCATGTGCTTTGTATAGCACGTGTTTTTGGAAGTGAACAAGTCACCTTGCTTTTTAAATAGCATTTCCCCATCCAAAGTGGCCCTTGTTTCTCATGAATACCTGCTAGTGACTGCATTTTCAAGCTTTCATGAGCAACAGCAGAATGACACTGACAGTTAGTGTCACTCCTGCCCAAAGGATGCAGAAGAGCTACAAGGGGCTCGTTAGCTTTTTTTTCTTTCTTTCCTTTTTTTCTTTTTTCTTTTTTTCTGTTCTTAGCAGCTGCTGAACTGGAGTAAACTGGTATTGGTTTGCAGAGTCAAGGAAATAGAAGTGTGTCAGTCTGTTTGGAAGAAACTTTTTTTTTTTTCCTTAGACCTTTAAATTCTTCGATGTTTTACTAGCCTGTATCACGTATTGGGAATTGAATTCAAGGGCTGTTTGGTAAGTGAAGCTTTGCCTTATAATYGTAGTAGATGAATGTTACTGATAAAAACATTTTATGTACACCAAGCATAAAAGTATTAGAGCTGCTTCTGCAAGCTTCAGTAGTGAATTTARCTTTCCTTTGAGCTGAGAATAGTAAGCATGTTATATTGAATTTATATAAAACATTATTTTGACAGATTTCTTCAGATGCAAAGAAGCACCAAGGGAGACGTTCTGTTCTTTCAGAATAACTGGACCCACTGGCAAGAAGCAGCTGTACTGAGCACCAAACAAGGAAACCATTTCCAAGTTATCAAAACATGCTGTTGAACTAAATTTTGCAGCTGCATTTTTTAAAYGTACCATGGGATGCATCAAATCCAAGGATGCCTTTTCAGGTTCAAATGCTATCCAGGAYGAGAGGATCGGGGAAGGTAATGAAGGATGCACGGGGGAGAAATCATCACTGATTGCAGTGAAGCTGGACGAGAACGGTCCATCAAGCTCCACAGTGCTGGACTATGCACACCGGCTCTCCCGGGAGATCCTTGATCAGGCTGTGAAACAGTGGGCAGTGACGGAAAGCAAATACAGCGACATCCCTTTCATTGAAAGCGATGTGCCCTGAGCCCTGACCGTCCAGGACCGTAGTCACAGTGAGTGCCCCATCTGTTAAGCAGTCTGTGTTTGGTACTAGTGCAAGTAAAGTAAAATCAGCTGTGATCTGAGTGTAATGCCACTATATGAATGTGTCTACAAGGGAGGCTGAAATAAAATGCCTTTTAGCTATATTACTAAGAAATTAATTGGCTTACAGTAGAATCTATAACCATGTCATTTGTTATCAGCCGTATGTTGAGTATATTCTGTCTTTGTGTGTGCTGAGTGTGATCAGAATTCAGTGTTAAAAAGGAGGATGAAATGAAAACAGCTGCCCTGCAAGCRTACAAGCACTGCCACATTTTTGCAGAGGCTCCAGAGATCCTTAAGGGTAAAGCATGGATTATTTTTATGTACRGAAAAAATATATGATCATCATAAACCTACTTGAGTGTACATGAAAAGAGAACCGTATGCTTGGAAAATTCRTCTGTGTTCTGCTAAAGTGAAACAAGGTAGCAAAGACAACTGCTGTCATCAATTTTACTTTGATTCTAGACCTGTCTAAATCTGTAAAATGCAAAATAATGAAGGTATTATGAAGTATTTTCTAAAACCAAGAAGTATTCAGGGAACCATATGGACTATGTTACTATTCAACTTCCATTCCTWAGCAAACCAATGAGAAATACTACAATATTGATAAACAGTGCATTATAATTAAGTTAACAGATGCTCTGGCTTCTGAAAATGCACAAAGGCCATTCTGTAAAACCCTGCAGTAAAAGCATTTAATTCCATCTGATCGCTGTCTTCAGACCAAAGCTGGTGGGTGGTGGGGTGTTTTTGGGGAAGGGGGGGTCTTTTTTTTTTTTTTTTTTTTTTTTTTCCTGTAACCCAGCTGTGTGTAAAAGCTGCCTGTACTGATTAGTGAAATGAACCTTCATGGGTGGACGAGTGTTTTAGGACCATTTACTTCATCGGAACCACGGCTGCCCTACACTGAAATCTCCCTGCAGCTTGGGACACATCTTTCAGCTTTGGGGACAGGCCTCACCGCTCACCCGGTGGTGAAACCGCGTTCGACGAGGCAAGTGTGAGCTACGGAAACCTAAYGCCTCCGCCGCGCGAGAATTCCTGCGCAAGCCTTAGGCCCAAAGCTTTGGGGCTAACTAACTTCTTTAGGGACTTCATCTGGTTCAGACACGCAGTGTCCTGCTTTGTCAGGAAATGCAGCCTGACCTGGCAGTTCTCRTGACTGCTGTTTGATATATTGAGAACGAGATGAGAGCAATTAATCATATGTCATCTAAAAAGCTACTGTTTTGCTGGCGTATTATACRAAGTAGCAAAAGCAAGCAGAAGCTCGCTTTTTAGCTCCTGTTTGTTTCTCTTTCTGTTAAGGCTAGTTAAAGAGGCATGTAATTCTTTCCTTGATCCAAGGGCTTTCCATTTTATGTTTTCATTTTATAAAAAACATGTGCTTTCCATACTGGAGAAAACTGTTACTATTTTTAAAAGGTATTCATAGCCCTAGTAACTGATACAAAGCATGATTTTTCAAGCAATGGTAAACAAGCAGAAAGAAGACCATCTGAATTGTTATTTTTAGCTTATTCTCTGACATAAGCCAATCTACAAAGTGAGAGGGAACATGGCTGTTTTGCAAACTGTGTGACTCAGAAACTTTACTTGAAATTCATCTATTCCGGGAATTGGATATATCAAGAGTAAGGGATGGAGAATACTTTGGAACATAGCACAAGACTGCTGTTAATTCACCGGGGCCAGGCCAGGCCCTGCTACTGATAACTGTGTTCACAAGCTTTTCCTAACAAAGGAAAAAAAATTCTGCCTGTTACAATGTTGTCATCTTTGAAATCACACCTGATGTGTGGTATACTAAGGTATTATGGCCCATTTACTCYTTCTGCTAGCAGTGATGGTCCTTGAAGCTCTAAAATACATAAAGCATTAAAGTGTACCCTACATTTGCCATAGCTTAAAAAAAAAGCAACCCTCCACACCATGCACACGGGTGAATTTAAAAGCAAAACCAAAACACTGATGAAATCAGTCCATGTTAATTAGACACTGCCCAACCAGTGTGTTTAAAAACAGCCTTTCTTCTTCCCATTTAGTTAAAAGAAAGCTTAAAAAAAGGGCCATCCTTCTCCCAAACATTAGCGTTAGCTCAAGGAAGTTAACGCTGCTGAAGACACYGATTGAAAAAAAAGAATATGGACCAGCCTCTTACAGACAACCCTAGTGCGATTTAAGCAAATCCGCCCCAGCCGGCGCTCGCAGCCGCGGCCACAGCACCTGCCCGGAGGCGCCAGCGGGTGCCAGCGACCAGCACTTGGGCGCTGCTGGTCCTGCCCAGAGCAGCCGCACGCTCGCGGTACCGCCGCCAATTCGCGAGGCCTGAAGTCGCTTCAGCACGGGCAGAAGGGCAGCGGCAGCCGCCTCCTGCCGCTCCGTACGCCCCTGGCGCGCCGCGGAAAGCACGCAGCAAATGGGAACCAGGCAAACGCAGGAACGACAGGGAGAGCAGAAAAGAGACAGCTGCACACACGGAAAATAATCTGATTTTTAACAAGACACTGTCCTTAGCAATTAACGCACCTACCCCTAACTAAAAAAAAAAGAAAGAAAAAATACCCTGTTCCATATGACTGTATGGTGAGAGACCTAAGGCGATCGCTTCCCAGAAGACAGCTCTGCTGTATTTTAGTAGGCRCAGTACTAGTATTAGTAGAACCTTTTATAATAAAGCTTTCTTTAYGTAAATAAAATTACATCTGTCTGCTCATTACATTAACTATGGTATAGTCTTACAAAAATGGAAGCGTGGCTTTCYAGCTAAGTTGCCACTGATTCTTTGATTTGATTTTGAGCACTCCAAAAGCACTCCAGTATGGGACTGGCATACTTTGCAGAATCATTTACTTCTATTTAGGAGTTTAAAAATACATTAGCTTTGTACTTTCTCCATGGAACATCATATGTGTCGTCTGAGTGGATACAATGTGACTGACTTGATATTCTAATAATGGTTCAAAACACATTAACTGCAGCACAACTTTGTAAAACTAACGTTTCTGGAATAAGATACATCCGTATTCTCAAATAAAACATACTACAATATATTTTTACAATATTTTTGTGGAAAATACTTTCTTTTGGACTGAATAAAATTAAACTGATCATCTGCTTGTTAAGACCTTTATTTGACAAAGAAAATCACATGTTGGACAGGAGCTTGTTACCATGACCTCAGAATAAAATCCCCTCCACATAATTTTGGAAGCAAGCGAACATGCAAATCAAGGTTTGTTAATTCAGACGTATGCTCCTGCTAAAAGAGGATGGGTCCTTTTCAAGCAGAGAAGGCAAACAGTTCCCAGCGGATTGTTATGTTCTTCAGTTAAATGCAGTAGCTGAAGATTATTCATTTTTTTGCACAAAAAAATGGAATAAACAGATTTTTTTCTACATAGATTAAGAATAGCCATTGTTTAAGAATCTAAAATATATGAATATTAAAGAAACCAGGAAGTTTACATTTCTTACAGAACCAGTGTTAAATGGCTGACTCTCCCTATCAGTTGGGAAGCAAGAAGAAGGAGGGATTCTTGTATATATTGTAATATATACAAATGTGTTGTAATATAGAAGCTATCATATTTGTAATGGCCTAAATTATTTCTTTGGCACCCAGTGTACAGCTAACAAGCAAACGGCTTAGTAAAACCTGAATGGGAAACAGGAACAGAGAAGAGTTACAGCACAACAACTGTAGGGCTTGAGTATCCATCTGAATCCCGCCGGTTTACCCAACGCGTACGTTTGTTAGGATACGCTGCATAAAGGACTAGAGGCTCTGCAGAGCAGCAGACGGCTCWTGCTTTGCCCTGTATCGTCGGTACCCATTGCTGTGCTCCCCCTCCTTTTCACAGATTTTCCACCCTGCAGAAAGGGAAACTTCCGATTCAGGATGTTCGTGGATACAAGCAAAAGTGCAACCAGACTCGTCAGTACAGCTGCACCCCAGCGGGTGCAGTGCTAGGGGCTAGGTTCACTTCGACCTTCAAATCGTCGGAGGATCGCTAACGGCAGCAGTGAACGCTCTGCTCGGTGCTCAGAGGGAGTTCTGGGACAGTTACTTCTTCACCACTAGGAGACAAGGAAAAACTCTCTAGCAATTTTTGAGAAAAACCCATTATAAAGTTAAATCAAACATAATAGCATTTTAAAAATTTTGGTTTTACAAGCCAAGCCATGTTAAATAGCACTGTGCTGTAGGCCCTGGCGTTAGTATGACTTTTGAAACAGTGTCTACATCACACAGCAAGATCAGACATTAAATCAATAGAACAATTTCTTGCTGTCAGACTAATGTGTCAGTCTGACCTTTTATTTAAAATATTACTTAACATCATGAATTTAGCATGTCTTGCATTTTCCTTTGTAGCGCTGTTTTACAGATTTAAGTATATTTCCTGTTCGCTGTATTGAGAAGAAGCTGAGGCACAACCCCAGCTTAACAGATGGGCGGCAGAGCCGAGAATACCGAGGGCTCTTGACTTCGCGCCTGCTAGGTCACCCTTTAACCACGCTGCTTCCCCTRAAGGTGCCTCCTAAACTCGGAGTTCATGCCAAAAATGAGAGAGYAGTCATTGTGTACTAGCAGTAGGACTAACAATTTTCTTTGAAGTCTTTTCCCCCTTATTAACCAGTCACAATTATTTTGGAGAGAATGCTCCTAAATGCAAAAAATTAAGACATATGAATCACAGACAGACTAGGAAAAGAGTCTTATCACACTACTATTAATCTGTATGGCCTAAAATTAAGCAGATGTATAAGATGTCAATAGCCTTGGTCTTTACAGCTTGAGATCGTTGGTTCCCAACGGCTTAAAGCAATCGTCCACGAATTCATCGCTGACTTCTTCTAAAGCAGCTGGCTTCCATCTTGGGGACTGGTCTTTGTCAATCAGTACTATCAGGTGAAGCACAAAAACACACACGTTACTCGTAAACTTTCTCCAGTTAAGACGATTTCAGATTGCATCAAGATAGGACACTACAGTGAATACAAGTGGGGAGAAAAATCAAATGCTCTGGAGAATAAAGTTTTAGGAATGCTTACATTTTTACTCTAACAGGTCTTGAGTTGGGACCTGTGTAGAGATGTATCTGGGAGCTGCTTTATGAATGCTGCATCACTTCAGAAATAGCCAATGCCATTAAAGGTTTCCAGGCACTATTAGGTACCCAAACTTTGAAGGAAGGAATAAGCCTTAAATTAATGGTTTCTTGTCAGACCTACTATCGTGCCTGTCTTCTGCTTTGTCATTTGAAGTGGGGAACAGCATGCATGATGCTTCCTTTGGGCAAGGGATGTTACATCTCTGTGCAAAATCCGACTCTGTAGAGTACAGGAGATGACTCAAAGCAGGGGTTAAATTCCTACAGCTAATTTAAACACATCATATAAACTAATCACTAATGCAGAAAGTATTAACCAAGTATCTTGGTGAGAAAATCAAGTACTGCTGCAGATCTCTGTAGAGGTAACTGTAAAGATCTGTACACTCTTAATATGTATACTGTATCCTGCATACAGGGAAACCCTTCACTGAAAATAAAAATCATCAGTGAATGAATTATATGTAAAAGTGTAACAAGARAATAGTTCTCAAAAAGCTTTCCTTGCATCACAAGGAATGCTGAAGGCACGTCAGCAAGAACTGCTTCACTAGCAAACAGTAAAACAACAGAGATGTATGTGTGCAAAAAAATGACAATCTGAAAGGAATTCCACAGGGCCCTCCAGAGCACCTTCCAAAAATAAAATCATTCAGTGATTTTATTATAATTAAAAAAGAATGACTACAGYAACTGTAGCTTTCTAGATGTACTAGTTCCCCTCCTCAACTCCCTTCAGATGTGAGCTATCAGCTTCCCCTCTGGAGATGCACCTGTGGCCTGGAAGAGCTTCTGGCCAACAYTGCCCACAGCACGTTGGGTGGAAAGGGAGGCTGGTCCCTTTGACTCCCTCTGCTAACAAACAATCCCAGATACGATGCTTCTAAAGGSAAGAGGACACCAAAGGCTTGCACAGACTAGGTGTTTTGAAGAACTGGAGCTGCTTTTTGGTAAGTTGCTATGTTTGCTCTGTCTGAGCAGATTTAATTCTTGGTGACTAAACTAGAAACATCTGTGATAAGAAATGTACACAGGAATTGGATTTAAAGTTCAGTAGAAAGAACACCTGCCTAAAGGTTGCATCTTAGGACTGGTATTGTGGTGGTATATGGTCAAATGTGACCTGAAAGCCTTGTAAGTGAAAGAACTTTCTTTTTCCCCTATCAGCCAACATTTGAAGAATGTCTAAAAAAAAAAAAAATCAAGACCTCAAACATTATCCGGAAATACCGGTCTGTTGTTGTAACAAGCTGTTCAAGCTTCTGACTAACACTGATTTAGACTAGAAAGAAAGAACAGGAAGTTAAACACCATAAATGGTCAGTTCACCATGCCAAAACCAGGTGTGACCTGGATGCAAGAGTCTAAGAGCCGCAGACTCCAGTTTGTCTTTCAAGACACTTGAGGCTTTATGCGCACAGGAGGCTTTATAAAGCATTTAGTCTGAAGGTATTTCACTTAAAGTACACAGCTCTTCTCAGGTTAGTTTCAACCATGATGATATCAGCATCTTAAAGCTGATTTCTACCCTGAAAACRTATCATCTTCTCTTGCCTTTTTTTCCCCTGCAGTTTATAACTAGATGAAAGCCAATAAGCTACTTCTTTTGAACACCAGACTTTTGAAAGACACTAGATACTAGGATCCTTCTTCCTATCATCTAAGTTTGTTTTCTTTAGCAGTAAYTATTGCAAACTTAGCAGTTCACCTCTTGCAATATTAAGCAAAAATGCTTAATATTATCTAGATTAAAATACTTAAATTTTTAATAAGGTCCTGAAAACACCCCCTTTCTGGAATAACTTCCATGTGTTTTGTGTTCCTGCAGCTTGGGATGGAAATACCTTGTTCAGTGCAAGAACGGAACAAAAATTCTGAAGACTCTCTAAGGTAGGTTAAGAGAAGTTCATTAAAAAAGTAATTCGATATAGACATTGTGTTTTTAGGGCTTGTTCTTGTKTTTGTTAACTAAGAAGGTGTCCCTCCATTCGGGGGCTTTCAATGAGCTTGCCAGGCTTTCAYGGGTTCCACTGCTGGGCAAGCCTTCACTCAGCACCACCAAAACACTGGTGTTTCTAAGCACCTGAAACTCTCTAAGAGTTGCAATGAAATCTCTCTGCCTGCTTAATGACTATGGGGGTTTTGCGTGTCCAGGAAAAATCTCGCATCTGCTAGCTGCTAGCCCTGCAGGAGAGGGCAGAAGTAATACACCACTGAGGGATACACCAATACAAGCTTTGCAGGTTCAGTAATGCACATACCTAGCATGCCTTAACAGTTCCATTCAAAATAAATGTTCTTGCACAAATGGTTAGGCAGTTAACAAGATAATTTAACAGATTTTTGTCCGCTCATACTGGTGAGATTGCAGATAACCTGTGAGCACTGACTCCAGAAATGACCTCTTCTTACTATGCAATGAGCGTGCAAAAACACCAGTTGTTGGCGTTTACCTGGAGCTATGCGTTGCTTAGAGCTTGTGTATTATTTTATAAATAAAGATGAAATACAGGTAACAAAGTGTTCAMAGAGCCTTTCTACCATTTTATGGGAAGACTCCATGCCTTGGTTAAAGTCTGATCTAGATATTTCATGCTTTAGGGGTTTTAGCTTTTAATAGCTCCAACCACAAGAATCCCAACAGGGAAACACCGTTTGCCAGCAGGTCTTACAGCCCGGCTAAAAGAAAAGCAAACCTTGACCTCAGGTTAACAGCCTTATAGGTCACTCTTAAAAGATCTACTTTCCTAACACACCTGTTAAAGTTATGGCTTGAAGCAGGTAAGTTGTTACTACAAGCATTAGTTGACCTAAGACCATTGCTGCTGAAAGGCAGTCCTTAACAACCAGTATCTGATAATTATATCTCAACTTTATTTTGTGAAAAAAATCTTGTACGTCCTGAGATCCTTTCGTGGTAGGCAGGGGCAGCAGCTGACTCTTAAATGCTTCAAACTTAGCAAACAAAAAAAACCACTAATTCTTAAACTAACATTTTATTCAATATGGTTGTGGAGTGCATAGCAATCTTAATTCTTAGTAAAGACAGGCAAAAACAGGATGCTCAGCACCTCATTTTTAAAATTATCTTTTGTCAGMTTCTACACCACTCTTAAACAAAGTAAGCACCTTACTGAAAAAGTGAGACTTCACGACGACTAATCCAGAACAAGAAATATGCAGTAAGCAGAGGACAAAAGTGACTGAAGAGCAAAGTACACAAATTAGCTAATAGCTATCTTCTCAGTGCAGCTTCATCTTTTTTTTTTTCTTCGCCTTTTTTGCCACAGTTAAGCTTTGCTACTTCACCCTATGCAAAGGGAAGCTTCCCAGCAGTTGTTTCTTGCAGCTTTTATCTTTACAAGCAGTTTGTGTGGTTTACTTGCCACAGTGTGACAAGCAATTTGTTTTTGGCCTCTGCCTCATTCACAGATAACCACGCACCAATGACTTTGCACATTACAAAAGAGAACTAAGATTTGGTGCTCATCCGACTCTGAGCCTTTGAGGTTTGTCACTTCCCATGTAGCTACCTTTAGGCAATTGTGAAAGTTCACACAGTGGTACAGAATATATTCTACGAACAGCGTTTTTTTTTAAAAAAAATCTTTCTCTACTATCCATTTCTAGCACAACAAAAAGCATGTATTTCTCAACAGACTGTGAGTGAACTTCAAAGGAAGTACTAAAGACTATTTAAAATTGGAAACTTTCTCCACATTGTACAAACTTTGCATCTGTGATCCTTGGGCCATCTTCATAACACTATTACTAATGGTGAGTGCTCAAACAGTACTGTTCACTGCTAAAGTGGATTTTAAACTACTTACAAAGGCAGAGATAAAAAGTGAGGGAGAAGTGACAGTAATACTTGAAAGATACCTACATGTATGCATTAAAAGMCAAGTCTTGCCCTGCCCCCCATTCTCAACAGGTGTTATTCTTCCAGATGTCTTGTACTATAAGCTCCTTGGAAAAGCTAATGTCTCTGGTTTTGTTTCATTGTGTGCTGAGCAGTACATAAATAACTACTACAGCTCCCCACAGGGATGTGAAAGATGTTGGCTTTGACAAACTGCACAGTGAATCAGCAGCAGAGTCAAGGACAGAATCTGTTTCCTAGACAAACCCTGCAACCTGCTGTTCTGCTTCTCCCATTATCCTTCTTGACAAAGAGATACTTTGGACATGGTCAAAAGTAGTCTCTGTTCTAACAATCTGCAATGCAAACGCTTACTGACTCTGAGGCTTGATTGCTCAGACCATTTCATAGCTGCCTAAGCCAGCAATGCAGCAACACTAAAGCTGAACAGCCAAATGATGCAGTTGCTCTTCAGCTTTGCTAATGTCAGTATTAAATGTATTTTGAACTCTTTTTTTTTTTTTTTTTTAATGAACTAGTGCAATCTTTTCACTGTCTTGTTACCAGATGGGTAAAAGAAACATAAGGACACTGTGCTAACAGAGCACAACCGCTCTGCTGTTTCCTTTGTTTAATCTTGGTGCCCTTAAGTTTCTCTGACATACAAGAACCTGGAAAGCAAAAATTGGTAGCAAGCTTAGAAGTGCTCCCTGGGCTGCTGCTGCATAAGCTTTTCTTATCTACACAGAAGTGACACAACAGTGAGTCTGCATATTATTAAGTGATGTTTCTAATATACACTCTTACCTGCTCGAACACCTTCATAGAAGTCATGGCCTCTCTGAAAGATAAAGAAATGAGCAGTAACATAATAGATTCAATTTATCCTATCTTTCCCTAGGGGTTATTCCAGTTATTCTGCTTGAAGTTCTCAGGATTTTGTCAGGTCCCACACTATTCATCTATTTCTACCTTTGCTTCACTTACTAAAGAGCTCTGTATCCTCTTGCTTCAATGCAGCAACAACTGTTAGAGTTTGTCTCTTGCACTGTAGTTGATCAGATAATTTTCGCACAGTGTAAACCTGTTCTGTTACATCTCGGTTTGGCATGGTGGACTAAGGGGCATCCAGTAGGACTGGAAGCTATTTGGGGAAAGAGCCAACCCTCTCCAGCAATTTTGTGACGTATTCTGTATCACAATTAGTATTAAATGCTAATATATGCACATTAGCATACCTTGCAATTAAACAGAATCCCAGAAACATAAAGTTATTTTTGATAAAGAGCAAATATAACATTGAAATCCTTAAGGAAGTTCCACTTGCAAGGGAGTTTCAATATTAGTTTCAGGAGACAGCAAGATGTCAGGCATTACAACATACTAGAATTAGACACACTGCATTCTCACTTGCTTTTTTTTTWWAAAAAAAAATACATTAAACATCAGCATTCATTCAATTAGATGCAAAATATATATATATATTAAAATGTGACAGAATTAATAAGAATTCCAAGGGAAAACTTTGAGGGATTTGTTCAAATAATCCAGTTAGTAACACTGTTCTGCTGGAAGGATGAATATCTCATGTGTTATCCAAGTATTCACCCTTTTCTATAAATAATACTCAAATCTCTCTGTTTAAGAAATCTATCACAACACTCCTGAAAGGTAGGGTTATAAAACTGTTCCCATCTCAACAAATGCGCCAACAAGGTACTGAAAATAGTCCTTGATGGAATTTATAAAAGACTTAGCCTCGGACACCCCGACCCCGGCTGGGCAAAGCCGACGTGCACAGCTCCCCGCTTACCATGCAGGCTTGGCTCAGTCTGTACTCCATCGTCAGGACATCCTGCAAGCTCAGGGAAGCTCCTTCTCTGAGCTGCCTGAGAGTCATCTTTAAGGACGTAGGTGACATCTTGTTAATAGTCTAGGGGAAGACATTGACATTTCTTTTTATTCTCTTTAGTTCAGACACTTCTTTTGTAACCTTTTTGTTTTGCATTTTAAACTTTGTAGGGTAAACTGTGGCAGATTTATCACTGAGCTCACCCATGAGATTTCTATCCCTCCTGCTTCTATGCTACCTTTAGCGCGTATTCATCCTGAATGACCTTCCTGGAGAAATCTTTATCAGCAAGGTCTTCGGGATGCCGGCTCTCACCTGAGGAAAGCCTGGCCTAGAACTCYTAGGGTCACACTGTTCGACTGAATTCTACCAGCCAGAGAATCTAATGTGGCTTGAAAATCTCTCCCAGATTTTTTGAGAAGTGGTAGGGGAGTGTTACAGAAGCAAAAGTCAGCGTAAACTTGTGATACGGAAGTGACTTAGAGAGAGAGAGAAATCTAAAACTCTTCCCGTTCTCCCAATAACAAACATGACGAGGCGTGGTCTGGTGTAAAATGCTGTCAGATCATTCCYGTTGTGCTGGGGGTGGCGGGAAGGAGGGAAGAGTGCTGGCATACCATAGCTTTAAGAAACAGCATCTGTGTCCTCTGCAGCTCCTCTTTCACAATGGAGCGGGCTCTGATCTAAGAGATCACACAGCGGATCCCAGATTGCTTTGTGTAGTCAGGCTACAGTGTTTCATGGTCCCTCTGCTTGTTCACAAGGCCCCATGCTGCAAGTATTCACTGGGGCTGGAGTGCCAAACTAGAATAATTTTCATATTCAGTGGACTTCGTGAACCACAGCAGAGTGAGTAGTGTTTATCACCGTCTTAGCACAATGAGGGCTACCATGCACCTATAAGACTGCAGGCACAAGTAATTAAAATACTTTATAATAACTTTATAATATAATATAATCTGAATTGTTCTTAAATGTTATTGATATTGTAGCTGCCATCAGTATGGTACAGCATTTCAGGTGTATTTGGCACAACAGTCAGAACAGCAAGGTCATAACGCTGACTAGCCAAAAATGTTCTGAAATATTTGCTTTGTCTGTAAAGACCAAACAGTGTACCAAGAAGTAAACTTTGAGGGGGTTGAGAAGTCAGGGATTTCATTTAAAAGAAATCCAATCTAAATGCTTGTCAAAACATGTTTATTGTCTGGGATCAACAGATACTGCAGTAATCTAGCCCTGCTTTGCTGATAGGAAGTCTGGAGGTCTTGCCTTCCCTCTTTTGACAGAGCTACAGGCTACAAATATTATGTAACAGACAGGATCTGTTTAAGGCACACAAATAAATACAGTAAATCTGGTTCTCGTGACTAATGGCATGCCAGCAAACAGGGGGAGGTGGGGAGAAAGACAAGAACCTAGTCAAAAAAACAGAACCGAGCTCTAAAGTTTTCAGGATTGAGGGGGAAAAAGAGCTAAATTCTAAGTCACTGATGTTTATTATGTTTATTACTTCAAACATGACTATGTTTCCCAGTAAGCCCACAGAAAAGCTCTGTATTATTCACAGTACAACAGACATCCCCTGTTAATTGGGACATCTTTACCGCTCTACTGAAAAGCGGCAGACAGTAAGATTCACCTCTTTGCATTACTTTCACTGCAGACATTAGACTCCCAGCCCACAGACTAACATGGCAGGTTTCCAGTTGTCAATGTTTTTTTGGGGGGGTCCCAAATACTCCTCATCTCTCCAGACACCAGCCAATACACCAGTGACCTATTTTGCCTGCTTAAGCCAGAATACATGCAATTACTATGCAAGCAGTAGCCCGTGCAATTGTAACTTAAAAGCAAAATTATTGGTTCTGTGATTCCGTTTGACACACACTGACCATCTTACCTGAGACAGAAACTGGTTTAGAAAGAACTAACGCTGCCTTATATKGTCAGCCTTTATTGTTGCTAGTTCTGGTGAGGTCTCTAACGCTAGCTTCAACTGAGCAGATAAATTAACTATGCCTCTTTAATTAGGCCAGAGTGTAGGTCTGCAGAAGTGTAGCAATTCCTAACTGGATCCCTTTCTTCCCTTAAYTGCTTTTGCTGTCCTTATCTTTGAACTTGACTCTTTCTCCTTTCAGTTTCACATTCTRCTGTCTGGATCAGAAAGTCTTTGCTCAGACCAGGCTAAATGACATGAACAGTGCAAGCAGATAGTTCTCTAGGTGAAATGTTAGTTCTGGACAAAGGAAGCACTGAAACAGGAAAGATCTGAAAATAGCACTTAATGAAACTAATGCACCTAGCAGCTGCCTTATCTTGGCATATCAATGAGGCTGAAGGTGGAGGAGGCATTGCCATAAATCAAGTTGAAGGAAGAGGAACAAGGAAAGAAAACGGGTAGGTGTAATATAGAAAAATGAGTCACCAATGTATCTATAAATAAAATTCCTTTACAAGGAGGAGGAAGAGATCAGTACTAGGAAACAAGCCTGAAACGTGGATGGGATAGGCTGAACTAGGAAGGTGAATGCTAAAATGCAAAGAAGGCTTCACAGAAGTATTTGACACCTATTCCAGTATTTTTGAGACCATCTTGATTTCAAYGTTATGATCCTGAAATACAGCTGAATTCCAGTAAGACACCATCAGAAGGTGACAGAATTAAGTTCCTTACAAGGATGACAGCTGGAACAACTGCTGCATCTTCTGTCTCCAAGGTCCATTAAAGTTTCTGACCTGAAGTGTTGAGGGTCCTTGAGAGAGGCTTGCTTTAAACTAAAACAAACAAACTCCCAGAGGTCCAACATATACTTCCCTTGCAGTAGATGGAGACACTCATTTCTCGCTTTCCGAAACATCAAAGCATTTGCTTGTCTGCACCAAACCAGTATGCTTCTGGGTAAGCTTTGACAAAATGTGAACATCTAGCCAAGATGTCACAGGCAAGTTGTTTAAGGAGAGGGATATCAGTCTTTTGCTGATGTATCAAAGAAACATTCTGAAATTTTGTTACTTTAATTCAGCATGTTCAAGAAACCTTTCAGCTTCATCCTTTTAATCTGTCTCACCAACGCCTGCGCACCCGCCCTGGACAAGGTATCTCCTAATTCTTGTGGTCTCTGCAACGTCCTGCTCCCAGCACTGGAAGTCATTCAGTACCAGCGAAGAAGGTGATCAAATCATGAAATAACAGTGCTCACAAGGKGCGCTGTCCTTCCGGAAAGCTGTGAGAAAGCCTTGTCATGTGAAAACAGCGTCTTGTGCTGTTTGACTCCACTTGGTTACTTCAACCAACAAAAAGTGATAATCCTGTCGTTCTGATTAAAGATTTTGGCTTGTGTAACTCCTTTTATAAAGTGAAAGGTTTTAAAAAGTCTAAGAGTTCAAAAAGCGTAAGTATTTGTCAGTAGTCCATATTTCTACATATTTGTAGCTGAGTTCAAAATGTGACACAAAACATTGTTATACTTGAATACAATTTTAACAGCTTTACAGTCTCTTCATTTATGCAAACCATTATAGGGTATCAGATGGTGAAAGTGTGCCAGATGGGCATGTTTTGAAATTTAAAAGCAGAAGTGCTGTGGATCAGACAGAACAGGATACCTAGGATAGCACAGCTCACAGTATACATGGATTATAGTTGAGCTATTATTTCCATTTTATTACCATTAAAAGTATCTGCATATTCAAAGTATGAGGCCTCCAAAACAGGATATTTTATATTAGACTTTCTGCTAGGGCCTATTCAAAAAGCTTACTAATACATACCATAACAAATACACACAATAGAAAAACAAGGATAAGAGTAAACACCTCTGCAATCACAGATTTGTACCTGAATCATTTTCAATTTATTTTTCCCCAAATGCATTTTTCTCCTACGTAAAAGATCCACAAAACCAAAAGAGGAAATTAAGTATCTGATCCTACAATCACTTGCTGCTTAGCAGACTGTGCTATTAGTAATTTGACTTAATGTGATGAACTTACTCATGATCAGAAGCCTTGTACCTGCTATAAAATGTTTTTGCAAAATTTGCAGATTTCTGTACAGACAGAAGGGACTTACGTTAACCTAATCTTGATTCTGGTACAGAACAGCCAATAGAGATTTGCTTAGGAATTTCTGTAAACTCCAAGGGTAAAGTCATTAATTAATCAACCATACAAAGGAGAAAATCTGCTATAAAGTTCTATTAAATCCATGAACTAAACAAACTGAAGAAGCAATAAAAACAATGCATTTTTTGTTCACATTTTTTCAAAAAAGCTTTCAGTTACTTAACATTATAACTTTAAACCATGTAATCTACTTCTAACTTAAAAAATACAGAACAAATGTACCTCCTAACCACAAAGGCCAAGAACATGTGTTCATTTATTTATATGGGAGATCTGAGTTATGGGGCTGCAGATGGGAGAAGGAAGTGGAGCAAGTTTGGCTAATTGGAGCAGTTCTGGCAGAACAAACCATCTAGCCATACTTATATAACAAAGCATTTCCAGGATTCTTACAGCTTTTGTCACAGAAACTGTATTTTGAACAGACAAACCATCCTTTATAGTATGTTCTATTTAGAACAATTCCATTATGTCTGATTGTGTTTTATAGTGCCATAAAATTGTGTAAAATTAATTTAGGAAAAGCTATCTGCAAATAATTCTTGATTGCTTGCAACTTCCACTAAAACTAATCAATATAAAGCTAAATATCACTCTGCAATATTATAAAATCTACAAATAAAATCTAAAAATAAAATACTATCTTCTAATTCAATATATAAAGAGATGACAGCCAGCCTAAGTGACTGCCACTTGCATGCTATCAAACTGTCTCAGAAACATTAATATAACTACTTTCCCTGCCATCTAAAAATAGGGGAAAAGTGAACTGAATCACATAGCCTTTATGACCTAGAGAAAAATCATGATAGAAGTCTGGTACAATTTAGGTCTCATTTCAGTTAAAATGACTATCCTTGGACTACCTTGCTTAATCATTTTTTTTAACGGCATTTGAATACAAGCAGAAAAATGAAGCCTTCCATTTTATTTGTTTTTGTAATATTAGATATATATTTTATACTTTTTGTGAAGTACAGGGCATATTGGTTGGCGCAAAGGTAATTTAAATGTTATCTTTCTCAGAAATACATTCTTTTTTCATCTCTCTTTTTTCTCCTCCCCCACCCCCTTTCAGTTTGTAATTAATGACTGAATGCTCATAAAGCCCCTGAAACTCTCAAGCAGTCTTCAAGAACACAATTGTATCTGAGTTACCCCAAGTAAGTATTTGATAATATTACAATGATTATTGCTCCAGTACCATCCTGACAATATCAATACAGGATGTCTAGTGTTAATTATATTATTTAATATAATTATATTCCTTCTGCTCAAATGAAAATCTGAAGATGATGGATGTATTTTATTTTAGTACAAGAGCAGGATTTTTTTCCATAAGCTCTAACCAAAGTTGAATTAAGATTAATTTTGTTGGAGAAATGCTTGTGTCCATCTGATTGTAAATAATGTCTGAATGGCCCCAAACCAAACATTTATAAGCTATCTGAGTGCAGATACTTCCAAAAAAAAAGAGAAAATAAAAAGATCTCCTATGAATGTATATGCCCAAAAGTTATTTCTTGCTTCAGTAATGAGGCTGAAATATGCAGCTGTATTATTGCAGTATTACTGCACTTCTGTGAGCAGTGGCTACATCCATCACTCTGGGACACATTAAAAAAAAAATAAAAAAAAAAAAAAAACTTCCTGATGACAAACTGCTTGCTATTTACTCAAAGGAGATTTCTGAAGGGGAGGAAAACCAACAATATTGTTCTGGCACTCTTTTATTCCAACCCACAGCAATAAAATGAGAAGCTCATCCAGTGTCCTACTGGTGTTACCCAGGGTTGCAGTTGCATTAAATAAAATGACTACAAACTGCCCCATGGCAAGAAAGCAGAGACTCAGGCTTAACACCTTTAACAAAAATAACAAAGAAGACATTACCTCTAGCTGCTTAATGGCAAAAGCAGAACCATCTTGCTTCAATTTTTTAACTATTTCTTCCATGTTATTTGCTGAAAAAAGACTAAAACAGAAAGAAAACTTTTATTAATAAATGAATGAATTGCTTCAGCTTTCCTCTTCCCAATGAAATGCGAGTACCTTACAGAAATTAGAAACAGAGAGCTTAGCGTGATTGCTTGCTTTTTCTCAGCAATATATTCTCTGCTGTTCAATTTTAAGTAACTCAGTTGATGGGAATCTTCTCTCTATTTACAAGTCTGTAATATTTTAATATACCTCACTTACAGGTCCTGTTATTTATCCAAAGTCTTTGTTTAATTACTACCATCTGTTTTATCTATGTTTTTATAATGCACCAAATCCTGTTCTATCAGCTCCACTTTACCAGCTTGATGTCTACATCTTTCACCTCCAGTTACTGCTGTTTACAATTTTCAGCTTCTTACTGCTCTTCTCTCTCTCCCCTTTCCTTTTTGATGCACATAAGCCCCAAACTAATCATAGAAATGGCCTCACATCAATGAGCACACATGTGCTACATGGTATTTCCTGGCCAGCTGAACAGTTAGTGTCACAAAAATCTCTGTCCAATTTCCAGGGAAAATGTTTGTTTTAATGTGCTATAGGGCTGTGGCTTATAAGAATGATGACAATCATTCRGGCAAAATGCTGAATTATTTAATACAGTGATAAGTGTAATATCTAACGAGTTTCACGTAAAGTCCTCTAAACAGAAATCTTTCAAGAACTACCTTCAATATCGTTTCTATCGCTATCTGATATTGTTACTGAATTTAATTTCACATTTTCTCTCCAAAAGAATAAAAAAGAAGAAAAATTCTACAATACCTGTTAATTTTCTCCATATGTTCATCAAGTACAAACTCCTTTTCCTGATCAATTTTGCTCTATTTAAAAAAGGAAATGCATATTTTACTTTGTTATTTTCGACTATCTGAAAAGTCAGCACTGAAAAATTCCAGTGATTTACAGAAATATCAGAGGTAGATCATTTGATGTTCATAAGATCAACATTTTTAATGATACATAAGTGAATGCATGCATAAGTGAATTTGTCATTTCATGTTTTGAATGTTAAAGGTGTCACCTCATGATGCAGCACTGCCTTTGAGCTAGATTGTGTGCGTATTTGAGTGGTATCTTGTACATATATCACAATTGTTCTATCAATACATCTCTGCATCAAATACACTGAGAAAGCTGGTGTAGACAAATCCCAGAAAACCTGAGAATGTAAAAGGAAGGGAAATACACTTCCAGTATAGAACACATCTGATTCTCTTTTTTTCTTAATTATGACAGTAGTTTTATATATATATAGGAAAAAAGGACAGAACAGAAAGAATGTGTATCTTTTTCCCTCACTCCCTTTATAAAAATTTTTATTTAGTTAAAAATCATCTAGAACATATGCTTTTTGTTTAGAATCTTAATATTTCCTATTTTTGTGCTTTCTTGGGGTTTTGGGATTTATATATTCAAGAGTTTAATTTTGATTCACAGTTACACTCATATTTTTAACACACATGTTATAATTTATAATTCCCCTTGATTTGCAGACAAATGCTGAGGCTTAGGGTTTTTTATTTCTCTTTCTAGTTTCCTTTAATCCTAATGCAATATTTAATCTTACAACTGAATAAGCAATATTTACTCAGTGCCATTAAGTATATAACAATTTTGTATTAACTGTTTTTCACTGACTCTTGATCTTGATGGACAAATAAGGAGACTGAAAGATCTGATGGATTTAAGTGGAAAGTATGACAAATGTTTTAGACCTGCTGGCTTTAAGGGGTTTAGGACATAAACAGATGCTTTGCCAGCAGCAGCTGAAGCTGAGAAATAGGTTCCCTGTTATTCCAGCTCTGATGACCAAAAATATGCAGTTTCCTTTTCCATTAAATGTCATCTTGTAAAGCAGTATACTCCAGCACATAATCAGTTCTATTTTGTAGATTTCCATTTTGTCAAAATAATCAATAACATCATGTAAATTAGCTTACTCCATTTATTTTTCTAATTAATCTTCATATGAAAACAGTAATTCTGAAACAGAAATAACTTGAGTAGACAGTGCTCATTTTAAAACCAAACAACAGGGGAATAATATTCAGGTGAATGAATATATAATATAATATAAATATATATAATATCTCTATCTGAATATAATGAAGAACTTCTTCCCTGTGAGAGTGACAGAGCACTGGCACAGGTTGCCCAGAGAGGCTGTGGAGTCTCCTTCTCTGGAGATATTCAAGGCCTGCCTGGATGCAACCCTGTCTAACATGCTGTAGGCGACCCTGCTGAGCAGGAGGGTTGGACTAGATGATCTCCAGAGGTCCCTTCCAACCTCAGCCAGTCYGTGATTCTGTGTAGCATAGTAACCAGCAACACATAGTTTTGTACTTTTAGCATCATCATGCTGCTGGCTGAGAAATGATATATATACACACACAAAGAAAGAGGGAGCTTTGGGGAGTTCAAACTGAATAAAGGTAGAAAGTAAGGAAAGCAAGAGACCTTTACATTTTATTTTAACTTTGACATTGTAAGCATTAGTGCTACAAATCAGTATTTTATAGAGTCTGGATAAGTTGGAAATCCATTACGTTTGTAACCATAAAATAAATAATAAGTAGCATGAAAAAAAGAATTTTTTATTTACACATATTTAATTAACAATTCTCCTTGATTTCAATTTGGGACAGTAATTAACTAGATTACCTTCACATGGTAAGAGTTCAATAAGTCTGCAATACTTTCTGTTGAAGGAGATTTAAGTGCAATCAAGTCTTCCTCTAAGGCAGGTAGCTATTAAAAATACATATATATAAAGAGGTAAAACAGAATGTATTTCTTGGATTATTACTACTATGTTTTGTTAATACATATATATGTATAACTGTATATATGTATAACTACATATAGAACTACTATAGACAAAAAGAATTTTTTTGGCCAGATTTAAAGAGGTATCAAGTAGAAAACAGAAGGTGCAGGAGTTTATTTTTCAGATGTATTGAAACATTTGGTTTAATTATGCCTGCAGTGAACAGCAAAGAACTCACTTCCCTAGCAGACCCACAGGCAAAGCCAGCCTACGATAGTCCAAGAAAAAACAGCAAGAGCCTGGCAACTGCACTATGCTCCAACAATATTTGTTAACCCACATGTCTAACCAGCTCCAACAGCATAGAAACAGTGACAGTCACTGTCTCTTGCACTGCCCCCCAAATCTGGAAAAGTAGCATCAGCTCTTAACTCTGTAATGTTGTCCACAGTGTTATTAAGTTCAGTCTTTAGAGAAGGAAGGCTGCCTCTCCTTTGTGGTACAAGAACACTGTCCCCTCTCGTTTTATCAAATAGGCTAATTTTACATTCTCTTCCAGCCGCTCTAAGAAACAAATAGGGTAGCTATTACAGAGAATGATAAAGAATATATTACTGAAATATTACCTAAATTAGAAATTTTGAAGTTGTACAAATAACCTCTCCTTTCAAATACTATTGCCTAAATTGTATCCACAAAACAAACAATAGACATGGTAGAGTGGCAAAACAGGACGAAGACAGAGCATGCAATTTTTGATCAAGTAACTTCAATTGTGCCTAGTTTATAAACAGTGGAACCTTTTAATAGAGCATCGCTGGCTTCCTCTATCAAGCTGTCACTAGCTGGCAGCTGTCATAATGCCAGCTTGAGAGCACCTTATGGTCCCCATCCACAACCCAGGGCCAGCTAAGACACCTGTGCATCTACATACAGATACTGSTAAATACATATTAGTGTGTCAAACAACTCAGCTTGTTATTATGGTAGTAGGCTAAGCCCTCAGCCATACTGGCTAGCAGTTTACCTTTTCTGATTCCACAAAATGTGTGGCGATGCCTGCTTTTTGCACATCTCTTCCTTTTAGCCTAAATCCCGTTAGTGCAAGGTAATAGCCAATCTTTCCTGAAAGTCTTGGCAAGAAATATCCTCCACCTACATCAGGAAAGAGGCCTGAAACAAACAAAACAAAACAAGTGAAGGTCTTAGGATCTGTTATCCTAATCGTAAATGTAACTCAGTAGCTATTTATTCTTGTCTCACTTTCATCTCCATGACTTATGCATGGCTCTCTTGCCTAAAGTTTTCCCTTGACTTGACATCTCGCCATCATCTAAATCCTTTCTAAAAGCAAACCCTTGAAAAAGCACTTTCCAAATTATATCCTTTCCACTGGCACACAGTATACCAATATATGCCAGACAACAACGTTCATTCCACTTGCCTATAATCTCTTCCGGAAACATTTTTACATCCTCTCCTTTGGATGTAATCAAGGAAAGGTTTCCTTAATACAGCTTCTCTTCAGTGTTTTCTTCCTCTCAATAACCCCTAAAAATTCATCACTGCCTTATGTTGTCAGTCATCTGTCAGCCTCATCCTCTTTAAGTTCTCCTGCTTCTCACACACACAAAATTGTTTTTAGGAGCCACTTTTTACCAGTTATAGTTGTACTATTCTCATTCCAGCTGAAATGTGTGTTGCCATTAACTGATTTATTCCTTATCCGATAGGCTGCTGAGACATATAGCTCTTCTAAAGTACTGAAAGTCTTGTTAGCACCTTTCAAAAGCTCCTAAGCTGCGTTATTCCCAGCTCATCACTTACTTACCCTCTTTTTCATCTGTAGTCACTTGCTGAACAGTTTACTCCGCATTTCACCTTCTCAGTTTGAGCCATCATATATATAATGTTGATGCCAAGACTGTGATTTAGTTTTAAGTTTCTATTCATCTGTCTCCTCCTGGATTTCCTACTCCTGCAACAAATCCTCTCATTTCAAAATGAAACTTCTCTTACAAATGCTCTCCAAAGCAAAAATGACAATTACATTATTCCCCCATCCACTCGGACTGCAATTGTAACAATCTTTTCTTCTTTGCTGCTGTACTGGTGCTTAAGTACTTTTCTCCCTATCCTCTAGTAAGCTCCCTCAGATTCCAAATTTCAGTCTTCAGGGTTGGCATTTTATGGGGCCCTTTCACAGGGCAATACACAAGAAAATAAATTCTATATAARCTATAAAGTTGATTAGTTTAACTTGATTTGATTTACAGAGGTGAGAAAAAACTAAATTGAATGAAGGTTCCTTTAAATCTTAAGAATTTTACACATACGGTAAATAAAGGTGCAGCTAATCCATTTTAAACTTACTCTGGCGCATAAGCAAGTTTGCTATAGCTTTTACTATCTCCTATTGAAGGTCTCGGTCTTCCTTTCCACTTACAATATTCCTCCTACTGTCCATGCTCCATAAATCCTTMATTCCTCTTAATTCTCTTAGTACACTGGTACTCTCTCTCATCACCACATCTTTCTACTTGCTACCTAGTTTCTCTTATCATCTTTCTCTTATATTTCACATACTTTAACGTTTTTTCTTTTGGTAGAGTTTACCAATTATTTCACAAATACTTTCTTAAATTAAAGAAGATGTCAATGTCTGTTGGACTGACCAACTTTAAATGTGAGCATCTGGAACCATGACTTGCAGCCTAAATTCTGTGACAGATGGAATAAGCTTCACTCTGGTCCCAATTGTAAAACTGTCTCTGCTGTTGCCAAGTGTAAGATAAAGGTACCACTACATTTCAACCTTATCTTTCAGAGGTAGTTAGAGATTTGTTAGTAAATGATTTACAGAAACCTGAAAGTTTAGAAAGCTATACAAAAAAGTGTCAATTATTATTATTACTACACCTAACAGCCCATTTCTTATAGCGTACTTTTAGATTTTAGTTTTCCAGCCCATAGTCTTTCCTCACCCTCCTACATATGAGCTGCTTTCCTATGTTTTATCTGATCTATGTTAGTTTTAAACTCCTACAGACTGGAACTTTTGTCTTCTATTTTTATTTGAAAAGTGGCATATACACATCATTTTGTATTTATGGTGGTGTGTGACTACATAAATAACTGCATGAAAACACAGCAGCTGAATGAATGTTTTGTTTTCATAGAAACGGTGTGATGCCTACTGAAATAAGTGAACATATGAAAAACATCAATTAATCCAATAGCTAGACAGCTAGCTGTTTTAAACGTACATCACAGTGATCAAAACACAGCTAAGCCCTCAAATCCAGACAGATTTCAGTGTTTTGGTTTCCAACTGATCCTAAAAGGATTTAATTACTTTCTTCCCTAAGCAAGTTGTAAACTTTTCCTTTAGAGATCTTCACAGTTTGTTTAAACAAGTCCTTGTAAACATAAGAAATGCATGTAAAACGCATCATCTCTAACATAGCACTATCCATATCTTTACCATTGAACAAGAAACCAAAGGTATCTTTATTACTAGAATAATTTTACAGGTGAAACAATTTCTCTGCTTACATTAAAAAAAATCTTTAGTTTCACCTTCATTGTAGGATAACTGATTACAAATCTCACGAGTTTAGCAAATTCATGTAGCATTAACACTTGAACTGTTACTAATTGTCCTTTAGCAGAGACACACATTTGGAACCACAATAGCATTYTTCTTTTTTTTCCCTCATCCTAAACGTACTTGCTCAGAAGAATTACACGATATTATCTGCTAGCAGGAAACTGCTCTATAATTTTTTCAAGAGTTATAACACCAATGAACTTGCTTATATTTGGGGGAGCAGAGATGGAGAATTCTGGGGGTTTGGCTGGACCTTTGCAGTTCATCTAGTATGTTAAGAATTTCAGAATGAATCTTATGAAATGCTTTGTACAGGCTGGATATCAATAAACAGGAGATAAAAATGTGCAAGATACTCTTTAATGTGTAAGATACCCTTTAAAATACAGAAAACATTGTATCTGTTAAGCATTACTAACAGACACTACCAAAATCTAGTCATTAACTAAGCATGCATTAACTTTGGTTGTAATGACACTGTTATATTAAAGAACATTCTCAACAAAAGCAGAATGTTGTAACTTCTATTCTCTTTTCAGCACTTCTTCCTAATTTTGTTCTATGATTTCTCAGTCTTAATGTTACAYGACTGTTGAGAAATTCCTTCACTACGAAATACTGGTCACTACTTCTCGCTATTAATTCTTCAAGGTGATACCAAGATAGAACCCATCATAGGTACAGATGGCTATTTTAAGCACAAGGTAAGGTTCTCTATTCTGAATAAATATGTTCAACAAAGCCATGTATTACAGACCTGCCTCATTTTCCCATTTAAAGGTCCTAAAGATCAGAACAACTGGAACAATCCTTCAGTTGCCTTGCCTTTGAAAGATATAGAAACTAGAAATTTTGAAGGAGAAAAATGCAGGATATGTTATAGGTTTTGAGCACTCCTCAGAAACYTTGTCAGTAACTAGAGAGGGCTCTGGACATGGAGGAAAGAATTAATGGTTGCGAAGAGGAATATATATGCCTTTTACATGCAACAGTAAGACCAGTGTGGCATATCTCATTGGCACCATGATCATCTGCAAGGGAAACGTGAATGATTTTATAGGAAGGTTCACTATACTCTGACTTTTCTTGAGACACACCACTATCTTTACATAGCTCAGAAACAAAATTTTCTATCGTCTCTCTCTAAGAGTTGACAAGGAGTTCTAGGAT
>NW_028185261.1:631679-668789 GCF_003343005.1 Rhea americana | reverse complement strand
ATCTTGCCTGCACACAATCTGTGCACAACTTCAGTGGGTCTACATTAATAACCTACAGGGTAAGGTTGTAATTTACTGACATTTGTTTCCTTAATGTTGCTTATCAGCTAGCAGTACAGTTAATTTATCTCATAACGGAGTAAGTTCAAAATGGAAGGTGGGTTTGCACACTTGCAGTCTCAACACTTTATCAGTCTAAATCTGCAGTAAAGACTATTAGCTCCTCACATCGATTCCCATTTTGAAAAAAAATCTGTACCCTGATAGTCTCTATGTCAGTCAGTATAGACAGGAAGCCCTGGTTTGAGAACCTCAGTGATCAGCTTCCCAGAACATAGAGATGAAAMTCTATTAATTTAATAGAAAATAATTTTAATACATGGTCATCTCCAGTTCTGTTTTAAAATACTTCATTACCTCCACTACTTTCAGTCAAACACATCTTATCCCAGTTAAATGAGCAATGAGACATGAAACACACTAACATGTGATAATATGTTGAATACTTACCTATTGCTGTTTCTGGCATTGCAAAAAGTGTCTTTTCCGTAGCAACTCGGAAATGTCCATGAACCGAGAGGCCAACTCCCTATGAGTGGAGCACAAACCAAAGAAATTGTTATAAAATGGCTAGTAAAAAATAATCATAACCATAATCCTAAATAATACACATCCTGCTTTACTCTGAAATTAAGTAATATTAACTTCAGAGAGCCCACTAGTGAAAGCAAGAACAAGTGATCCCMCTTTTTCCTTTAAACTACTAAGCAAAGTGACATCATTTTGCTAATGTCATTTTGTCTATGATTTTTTTACATCCGGCCGTCAACCAAAAAAAMCTAATATGTAAAAAATATACATAAATTCCATGAAGTTATAATTATACTTTCAAAAGAATTAATATTTAACTATTCTTATAATGTGATAATTACCAGCTATATCAATAAAAAAGTATTAAAAAAGGAAAAGCCTTCAGTTTTATTAACTAAAATTCAAAGTATGTGGTTTGAAACTCAATTTTACTTAACCTGACGATTTCAGTTCTCCAAGTCAGAAACTGAATCCACCTTGCTAGGTTTAAAGCCCTCTTTTGTAGCAGTCCTTCCTGAGGCAACACACTCTTCAAGGCCAGAACTTCTCCTATTTTTGCATATCATATTTTCTGACTTTTTTTTTTTAGCAGTGAACAGCAGCAAGGGCCAAGAAAATACTTTTTTTTTTAATTCAAACAAACTGATTGTTCATTAGGCAAACTGATGGATGTGAAGAGAAATAGGTATCTGACAAAATTACTGTTACATAGGTCACCTAAGAGTATTTGGATTATTGGGCACAACCAGAACATATGGGAAAAAKAGCCTCACTTCTTAAACCTTATCTACGTGATACATACCAATAAAAAATATATGTCAGATCTTACTTACAAATACCCTCTATTGAATATTTCACAAGGAGCTGCGCCATATAAATATTTTCTTTCTCTTTCTTTCCACTGCTTTAGCTTACTTCCTTTCCTAACTGTTAAATGTTCATTTGCTTAGTTCTCTTATCCATTCCATTCTCCTATTTAAACTAAATACATTTTAGAAAACTTTGCTGAAAAGAAGTCAATTTCTAGTGAAGACAGAACAGATTTTTAAGCAACATTTCTAATTTTAAAATTAGAAAGCTAGTGTTCTACCCAACTAAGATTACTAGTTGTCAAAAATATCTTCACAGTATTTCATACTCTCCATTAGAAACAGTGGCAAGAGTTTTGTCCAACTTTGGACAAAACAAAATATAGATGAAGCTTAGGAAATGAGAAAGAGCACGTGCATCAACAAATATGAACAGGAAAAGAAAACTAAATTCTGGGAGACCAGCTCTGGCTCTTTGTCCCTCTGTATCACCTAAAAATCTAGCTATAACAGGCAATACATATATGTCCATCTTAATGCATCTTAATGTCTGCAGGGAAAGCAGGCAGATGGCAGAGGTTTCAGCAAGGTGCATCAACACATAACTAGGCYGTTAAGATTTTCTCTAAAAACTGAAGAGAAAATTCTTGTTATTAAATACAGGCGCATGCTACAGAAGTTCAGCTGAAGAGGGGCATAGTTATTTGGGATGACAGGGGTGAACTGAGGGGATTCTGTCATGATGTTTCATTTCTCAGGGAAAAGAATGCATAAAAAGTAGAAGAAAGGAGATATAGATAAATATTAAAACCAAGGAGAAAATAAGCATTCACATTCTTCTGGAAATGAGAAAAATTAACAGGAATATGAGAGTATAGAGGATGGAGGCAAAGATAATTCTCTTCAGAACTTTTTTCCTTGATCTCTAATAAGGGGATGGAGAGGGAAATAATGAGAAAACTCTCAATACAGACATCTATATGGAGGCATAGAATTAGAGAAAAATAGCAGGACATTTAACAAGAAAGAATTTGGTGTTAGAAAGAAAAAATGTGCAAGGCAGCCTGTGCAATCTCTGCAATGACACTTAACTCTTCAGGAGTAGAAAAGTTCTCCATGAAGCCACAAATAAAACCTCTTTTAAATACAAACAAGCTTCACAAAAAATAGTAATATAGAAAGCACAGCTTAAAATCTCAACCTTAGTCTGAGTAGCAACAGCAAATTGCTACAGTCTTAGTAGTAGCAAATTGATATTTGCCGTATGAGGAAGTCTCTTTCTCATTGTTTTGTGCAGAAATGCAAGGAACACGTAATCTCTGATTCTAATGTATCAAGCGCAGTACCATTATATAATACCAACATCTGTGTGCTTTATGTTCAGGAAGTCTATCTTTCTTTTCTAGGTAGAAAATAGTGGTATCCATGCCTTTTCACACTGTACATCAAATAAGACAGGCACTGTAGTTTCCGAGGGGAGAAGTGTTATAGAGGGAAGGGAGAGGAATTTTACTTACTCTACTACTACAGTTGCCAAACTTCCATTTTAAAATAGTTGTTTTCAAGATAGTGGTTTATGATGAGCCGTTGGGGAAAAACATCACACACAAATCCTAGGACATTCAGTAGCTTTTTGCTTTTTTTCTTTTTTTGTAATAGATGTTAAGAGCTGTTTACACGATAGTCCGATTAACTACAAAATGAAGTGTGCTGTTTGTCCCTAGGATCACATGCAGGAGCTTAGCAGGGAGACCAGCATGCCAGATGGTAAATACACTGCAAGATCAGTAAAGAGTGAATCCACTTTTTGTCTTGCTTCAGCGCGGTATTAGAAAAGCTAAATGGTACACAAGTCACTCTAACAAAGATTGGTTTCTAAGCACAAGAGATAACTATTCTCAGAATCTGTATTCTATTTTTACAGTAAGAGCTACCTTCAGCTTTGAGGCATAGCTTCTGTGTGGTAGACATGCGTGAGCTTTTGAGAAGAGCGAGCGACAGAAGGGGGGGACAGGGAGGGAGAGTGAGAGAATCGGAAAGCAGCTTATCTAGATTTAGTATGACAATTACTTTAGCGCAAGGACAGATTTTAGAGCATAAATTAAAACAAAACCGAGGATGCTTGATCTTCAGTGAGTGATGACTGAGAAAAACATGAGGTATTTAATAAAAAGGAAGAAAAAGGTGAATCAGGCCAAGAAGCAGTGAGCACATTGAACAATGATATCTATGAGTTCCAGTTTCCTAGCCATAAAAAGGGTTAAAAGAATAATGTCCGTTACATAGTATAAATGTTATGCTAAGAAAAAATAATTATTTCTCATGAACATTTAGGTGCTACAGTCAGATAAGTATATTATTAATTAATATGCAAAATTTAAATAGGGTGCATTTAATTTTTGTGCACTGCACAAATAAATGAATAGCTGTTTGATCTGTGAGTAATATCCACCTCGCAACTTCATGAAAGCACACTTCTAATTAAAGATTGTATTACAAGTGGGCAAAAAAATGAGATTTTTACAGATATGATTGCTTCTGATGTTTTCTAGCTTTGAATACATCTCAAACTGTGGTCTCTCCGCCTCTGTATAAAAGCTGTGTGCACATGACTTAAATTAATACATTCTAAAAACAAATACAAAAACCAGACAAGACGTATTATAATATGGAGAGAGGTGAGGGAGCTTTGTTTATTGTTTCACCTGCTGTATTTTATGTGCCTGAGGAATATCAGAAGATGCCGAACTTGCARGTAAACATTTACATAGCAGCTGCAATGTAAGTAGCTTGTAATACTTGTCTGGCTTCTTTCTATAAAGATTCTGTGTGAACAGTTCATAGTCCAAGTGAGATCACGCTGAAGTAAAGCAGTTGGTTGTCTTTACACTTCCCACCTTCCTCTTCCATTCTTCAGTCACTTCAGCTAAACATTTGCATACGGAAACTCCAATATTCCGTGGTTTACAAGATTTTAGCCTTGGTTTTAGACAGAGGCTCAAAACTTTTATTCAAATATGCTTAACGGAAAACAACAGGCCAACATCAAGTTTTATGTACACTGTGATTTTGTTTCACCAGTCTGCAAAAGATACACAGTGCTAACGCCAGGCTGTTTGCTCAGAATGAAAGAATCTGTTCGTGTTTGCACAATGTGTGGGTAGACAGCCATACCTGCAAGCAGCACGGAGAGCCAGGGCAGATCCTTCCGCACCGCTTCTACACCACAGGAAACTGTTTATGGTAGTGAGCAGATTAAGGCTGTTGACAACTGAATTTTTAGGACAGGTATAATTCTTCATAAAATCAAACTCTTCTGAAGTCTTCACCAAGACAAACGGACTTTAAGTGATGCCAGAGAATAATTACAGAGCAAAGGTATGTACTTCAGCTAAGCAAATTCCTGCCTAAAAAAAATCTACACATCAGGAAGATATCTGGCTATTTACAATTAAAGTCTATATAGGCTGCTAGAATCTTCTGCTGATCAAATCAAATGACATCAACACAGGGAAAAAAGAGCTAAATATTAGGTACTCAGCTCACTCTTTCTACTATAACACACATACAAAAAAAAAGAAAAGTAATTCTGAATCTGTAGTTCAGAAGAGAAGGATGGGCAGATGTACAGTAGAAGGAGCTTTTCCATTCATGGAGAAACTGTACAGCAAGTTCAGAAATTTGCCTGCATCTTTCTTTATGGAACCTCTAAATAATCCTATGATTTAAATTAAAATGTTGTCACTCAATAAGTAGCACTCTGAAACTGTTTCAAATTTTGGACTGCAAAGTTTCTGATGCTTCTGCATATGCAGCATAATTTGTTCTGACAAACAAACTAAAGAAACAGAGCCTAGATGGTACCATTAAGAAATGGAGGGCAAAATCACCTGAAAATGTATTAAAAGAAGAGTTACGAGCAGTTCACTATCAAACTAAAAGAACACCTCAGTTGAGGTCACACAGAGAGTAATCATTAATACATTTTTATTTGATATTTTCATTAGTTATTTGGATGATGGAATGACAAGGATTTATATAATTTCCAGATTACGTTTTTGGAAGGCAAACACTTTGAAGGACAAGATTAGAATTCAAAACTATCTCACTTTGGAGAAACRGTGCAAAAAGAAATAGATATTAATGAAATGAAAAGAACTACACATAAGAAAAATCAAATACAGAGATTACAAATATGTTTTCAAGGGAACAAATGCTTAGACATTTTCAGGAGATACAGCAACCATGAATTTAGTAAAATTTAATCATGTGATGTTTCTACAAGAAGAGCTGCTTAAGATATTGTGATACAGCAGACTCTCTACCAACAGGCACAAAAGGAGTGAGATTCACCCACTCAACCTAGATTCTATACATCTGGGAAGCCTCATCAGCCTGATGTGATGCAGCTATAAAAGGCAACATCAGCCAAAATGATTGTTAGGGTTTTTGGAGKAGCTGGATGTTATTTTCTTTTTACAGCCTCTGTTTAAAAGGGCTGCTCAGCATGACTGACTCTTTAACATACAAGTTCTCTTCAAGGARGAAGGATCAAGAACTGGCAAAAGGTAAGTGATGAAATGTGCTATGATAAAAACTTGCATCCTGTAAGGAGAAAGAAGCAAAAGTAATAGTTTAAGACTAACCAGAAAAGGTGGCTTCACAGCAGTTGATACTTTGAGAGGCTGCTATTTGCATGAGCTAGTTGTGACAGAATRTCATCAGTAATGTATGTGGAGGGATGACCATTCTGCTCTGCCTAGTGCTAATGAGGCCCCAGCTGAAAAATTGTCTGGTCTCTAGTAATGAACTGTAAAGTACATGAACTGGAGAGAGTCCAGAAGATTACAAGAAGACCAAGAGACTTAAATATAACTTATGGGAATGGCTGAATAACTAGTCTTGTCCCTGCTTGAAGGAGATGGCTGGGAGAAAGAAATCTCGAAATATTCTTACRGTACTATGACTAAGACAGGAGTATATTGATTATGCAGACTAAAGATTTAGATTAGCCATTAGGGAATTTTAACTCATAAGAATAATTAAGCACTGCAGCATGACACCCAGAGACAGTAACATCCCTGATGTGGGGGAGTTCTGGGAACAGATTAGGTGAAAATCTGCTGAGGATCATCTAGCAATATTTAATCCTACTTCACAGGTAGAAGACTAATCTAGARGTTCCTTTCAGCTCTATGTTTCTGTATAATCTACAACTTAACATAGCTGACAGTATTACCTAAGTGACTAACACAGACTCAACTAGTACTTTAAACAATTCTACCCTAATAGCTGCCTTASGGATGTTCTACATAAGTAATTTAGATGTAGACTCCCAGTTTAAGTAAAAGCTTTTCCCTATGCAATTATGCTTTTAAATGCTTTAAACTGGAATGCTTAAAACTAACAAAAACCCACTGATGAACCCAAAGATACCACTAACAGGTTGTCTTCTGAAATTCAGTTAAGTATCAGTAAGATTGTCTACTGAGGAGAAAATAAAGCAGTCAGCACTGCATACTATCACTCCCACACACTGGACCCTAACACCTTAAGGGCATGGGAGGAAATAAGGTTGGGAGAACATTATCTTTTAAATTGAGTTACATGCAAGCTACATGCAAAGACAAAAATACCTAATTTTGCAGAACAGCCTTTACTCATCAGTAGAACTATTTTAAGGCCTGTTTTGGCCTAATTAATAATACACACCTGCATTCAATAATACTAACCAATTGGCCTGATTAAACAGAAGCAAATAGATTTTCACCAAGCACATAATTCAACTGTGAAGCCAGTTGCCACTAAAGCTATCTGGGGACCAAACCTACTTAATGTCTAAATTAATACAATAGGACTGCTGGTGGCTATTTAACACTGGGACTCTGACATAACCGCTAGCTCAGGAAGCTTCTAAATCATGTATGCTCCAGAATAGCATACAGAGGAAGAGTGCTTTGTATATGCCTTCCCAGATTCCTCCCTCAACGTGATAACAGCCTTAGGCTCCTGAACATGACGGACCTCCGATATGACAGTATGCCAGTTACGCTTAAGTATGCATTATACAAAGTTAGCCCAGAGAGCTCTAAAGATGAAGGATTTCATTTAATACAARTGACTACTAAACTGATGCAATGAAGTCACTTCCACGCAGACAGAACAATGCTCAGATTGCATAATCAAACCAAAATGCCTAAAATTCTAAGTGCTTCAGTAAAGGGACTGAGAGATCATAAAATGAATCCCTGTAAGTTATGAGTTAGCAACATTTTCATTAAACTAATGAAAAGTAGATGAGGGGGGTTTTTCTGCCCTAGTAATGCCTCTCAGCAAGCAATAACCAAGTCTTGTACTGACTCTAACAGTTTTCAAAGAGTGTATGTATCATGCAAAGCTGTTAGCAGAACATTCATTCTAGGCTGCACTAAAATAGCTACATACTTAACATTTTAAATGTGTAGACAGCTGTATTGGTGTGTCTCTTCTGAGAAATGCTGGACCATGCTCAACTTAGCATACTAATGCAACATGAAATCTTACTTCATCAATCAAGCACCAAGTACTTATCAAAAGCATTTATCAAAAGTGTATGTGTTACTTGAAGCAGTCTTCCATGCGTAAGCCAGTTTGATGGTAGAAATACTTGACAATACCATCACAACTACCTCTTAYTCAAGTTTCTTAGCTGAAAACTGTTTGCTTTCAAATATTCCCTTTAAAGTTCTTTCTCCCTTTCCCTTCCCTATTCCATTTCAGTCATCTGAAAAGCCACTATTTGAATCTCACTCTATTTGGCTTGCCTTTCAATATGTAAGATGTAAGCAAAAGTTAGGTGTACTTGTAGCTGTAACTTCTGTTGTTGTACCATACTCATAAAGTAGATGGCCAATCCACTGAAATAGGTTAAAAATATTTTTAACCTTCTCTAAGGGCCAGTCTACTAGATAAAGTATCAACACAGTAGTTTATTTTGTGCCAAAACCCTATTTTTAAAAACACAGATTTAGACTGACCTTATAAAGCAGCACTTCTATTCAACTGCAAATATCTAGAAGAAAGATTAATTTGAAAATTTCAAGAACCAAGAAGCACAAGTTCAGTCTGTATCTACTTTACAGAGAATAAAACTGTATGTTTAAATTTCTTGTCCACTAGTTGGGTATTTCATTTTCAAGGAAATAAAATAGCTATGGATGGCAGTCCATAACTGAAATAATCTGAAAACTGGTTTTCAGTAACATGATTGCATATACCCAGTGCACATCCTTTAAAACCGAGGGTTTTTTTTAACTTATTCCACTGTTGTTTTAACGACATCATTYTTGCTTCACCAGACATTCCTGTTGTTTTGAACCTATCACCATGAAGCWGAATAAATGAAAAAAGATGGAGGAGAGGTGGGGAATGATGCATGTTTACATAGTTCATCAAAAACTGAAGATCTATAGGAATAGCAGCTGTGGAAACCAAGCTCCACAACCCCATCTATTGGTTAGTTAAGTTCTYAAGAAAGCCATCTACCAACTTCTAGGCAATAATGCTGAAACAAAACTAGTGCACCTTTTTTGTATGAAATTCCAAGTATTATAATCAAAAAACACAAGATGCTTGTGCATCAGTAGCAACATCTACTACCTAAGCATATAACTGAGTTTCTATTATGCTCTTTGACTTCTAACTGATTTCAAATTAGAACAGCAGTGCGCTCCATATGCATAGTGCTGTAAAGCAGTACCTCCATTCTTAAGCAGTGTTCATGCCTCCTTGTCTTGATACTTCAGACACCACAGAAACTAACTTTCCTGTATCTTCAACCACAGATAAATGCTCTAAAGCAAAAACGCAGCATGTGATAGGTGGCCCCTGATGTTTAAGCAAAAGCTTAAAATACTTCAAAAGCTAAGGATTTTTATACTAAAGGGTGAAGGGGTGGGAAGCCTTTCACTGCTGTCTGTAAGTGACAAATGTTTGTGGCTCCCATTCACTTCTGGAGCTCAGATAGTGAGATCTTGACATATGAAATAGGGATCTGCAATTGGATCATATTTTGTCTAGCATCTCAAAGACTGAGCTAAAAGAAAGCATCTAATCATACTGTGACTAGAATGGCTCCTTCACGTGAATGCAGTTTTAGTGAATACAGTGGCCTAGAGTATATACACACAGCAAGCAGAACGAGATAGCAGTGTGACCGTGGAAAGTTCAAGGTCTATTTYGGTGGGTTTCAGTCTATAAAAATCTCACTGTAGTGAACCTGTTTCTACCACAGTAGATGGTACAAATGGGAGGCTGGAGAAAGAGGGAAGAATAACTTTGGGAGCTAACCCATTTTCTCATCATACTCACTGGACCATCCTCCGGTACAATCAAAGGAATCAAACCAATCTTACAAACAGGGCAAGAGAAGGTTGAAAGGAAAGGGGTAGAAGACAGGTCAAAACTAACACAAATCACATACACAAAAAATAATCARTATTGAAAAAATACTGCTGTTGCCCCCATTAGTTAAACCAGAACATGCTTCCATGTACTACAACTGGAAAAAAAATGCATATTATTTGGAAATAATTACTTGGACTCCTGTAGGAAGGAATCATCTCAGAGTAAACTGTAGCTGTAACAAGTCCAAATTAAAGAGCTCTCAGGATCCACTATTAAAAATTTAAGCGGTTTGTAACTCAAGACTTAGCTGCTGCTTCCTCTAAATTAAATTACATACTTGCTCAGTCAAAATCTACTCCTCTCCCTGAAATAAGGATAACTGCCACTAATAACRTCAAACTGAGGATAAGTAGGTAGGTTGTCATTCAAACCCTAACTGCAGTTAAAATCTGCAAGGATTTGGGGAAATGCAGATATATCTGGGTATCTAATACTAAAACTTCACACCAACTGCTGTTTCTTAAAAGCTTTATGTTTCCTTTAAAAGACAAGGAACTAACAATCTTAGCAATGCATCATCATCTGACTCCACCATGCTTTCTTTTAATCAAAAAAAAAAAAAGTGCTTTCAAAGAGCAAACTTCTATTCCTGCTTGTGCATTATAATTGTGGCCTAATCTATAGAGCCTTTAAAAATACATCAGCTTCAGGCAGTTTTGCTCTTTCATAGCTACTAATGCCATTATTCAAAACTCCATGCAATAAATGGWCTCGCTATCTCTTATCCACAAATCTCAAGGACTGATATCTTTGATAAAAGCCTTTTCTGCAAAACACTGTAAGTCCCCTTTGTGCTGGAAACAAGTAATTTGTGTATACTGGATTGGAGTGGGGGGAAAAGGCTATCTAGCAGAAATCTTCAGGGCTTGCTAGGGGAGAAGCAAARGGGAAGAGAACTATTGCCTGTTTTGATCACAAGCTGAAAAGTTTATAGCTAAAATAGACAAAACAATGAGCAAGGGAAGATGGAAAGGGAACAGTCGCAACAAATGAAGGACCATGTAGTGTTCCACTTCTTTCATCTTGTCTTTGACGAACTTAATGTGAATAGACTATGTGCTCATATTGTACTGACRTGAAAGACAACAATAGCCTCAGCCTGGGGCCTTGGTGGCACCACAAGGATTTAAGCACAACACAGAAGAAACAAAATCCTGCCTATCAGACCCAGGCAAAGAGTGAGCAACACAGAAATCTGAATAGGGCATGCTATCTCTCTAAATGGCAACATTTAATAACTGCTAAAGCATAGAGGCTTTGGAGCTATATACTTGATGCTTTTCTTTTTTTTTTCTTTTGAGAAAAAAAAAAAAAAAAAAAATAAAAGGCAAAATACCTCTCTAGAAATACTGTTCTAGACTGCTACACTGAAATACAAAATACTGATTTCAGGTAGGAGAAAAGTACTTAATGTAAAGCTTCAGAGGTCTTGCCTGCCCATGCCTCTACTTGTGCTACACTTTGCCTAATGCAAACACTTAACAATATTGTCCCTTGAAAATTAAAAAGGAATGGRGTAGAACAGAAGCTAGGGCATAGAAAAGTCTGGGTGGGTGAGGTTGTTTTTTTTTTTAATTATAATAAAAAAAAACTTGATGAGCAGCTCTCAGGAGGTGGTATCATGGAGGTGATTCATCTGGTCAACCAGCCTAACCTCATCTCTCCCAGCAAGATACCACACATCTCTAATCACCAASTTCTAGAATGTCTAGAGTAGAAGGTGCTCTAAAATTTTGAGTATCTGCATAACATCTTAACATCTATTTTGTGTTTCAAATGTCCTAACTAAGAGGTAAAAAAAAAAATCATTCTCATATACTCAGGCTGTGTAAGTCTAGCAATAAATACAGTCAACTTCATATCATAAGCAGATACGTTCAAACYAAAGACAATTTTTAAAAACTCTTAGTGGATAAGCTGACAGAACAAGAGTTTAAGCAGCTTTCTACCATAACTATTGATGCTCTGTGTTGCACAGTTCCTTTAAATCTTCACTTTCAGTGGTGAGAGGAGAGTACCTGTTTAAGAGCAGTTTTGAAGCAGTCCTAATTAGCAGTGCAGGAATACTTGTGATTACCCATAAAGCTCAGTGACAATATGGCATGCAAACAGACTTCACTGTCAAACTCATTGCTCAGAATAACTCAAAATGATTGTATCGTATACGATTCCCTGCTATGACATAAATATATCCAACAGATGTCAAACTGAAGAGAACAAACAACATGTCAGTATGAAGAAAAGCATGGCACTGCCATTTAACTACCTACTYGTGGTATTTAGATCCAATTGCTAAAACAACAATTACCACTGAGCAATGTAATGGAGTTTTCTTTAGTCATATCTTTAGAACATGAGCAAGAATTTTTCCTCTCCCTGCCCCAGGCCACAATTTATTTCTAAGAGTACTGTAGATGTGAGACAGTAGTTGCATTTCTAGATCACTTGATAGAAAAACATCTAATCAAGATTGAACTTCTGTCAAACTATAGCTTAGAATGAGATACTTCTAGTTTTTTGTACTTCCCCTTAATTGTCCTACTATGGTTCTAATTTTTATATACTTTGAGTGCAAAATTATTGTCAGCTCTTTATCATCTACAAGCTGATGCTTAAGTCTTCCAAAAGCACTCTGAACAGTGTTTGCTAAAGTGACAGAATCCTGCTGCTTTTCTCCAGACTGCTTCCTCTGAGGATCTGGCAATAGTTGTGCTCACTATCAAAGAACAGCAGAAGCAGTAAAAGAGCAGCAATCTACTCTAACAAGCTATACAGAGAAAGTTCAAGTTAAGAAGTTCATTATTGAATTAGAATGTCTGAAATACTATGTGTGCACTTCATTCAGCTTGAATACAGAATAATACATTAAGAAAAATGATATCAGATATYGCACCAGGGTTCTTTACTTACCCCTCCCATTGTAATGCCATCAATAAGTGCCACATATGGCTTCTTGCAAGTGCCTAGAAGAAATGCAATCAATTGCACATTTTTAAAAACAGTGGACTGTGACTAATGGCACACATGGTATACTTCCACAGGTCTTATTTCAACAGAAATTCTATGAAAGAAACTGAAAGTAAAAAGGAAACTAAATAAAGTATCAATCTATCAAGAAGGTACTTCGAGTAATTCCTAACCAATGGAAAGAAAGATTAGTTACTAACTTACTGCATTCCTACAGTGTCTTAAGCAAACATTCAACTGTCAAATGTCAGGGTATTTGCTATGTGAGTACCTGACTACCTAGCCACATCTTACTATTATAAAAAAAGTTATAGCATGTCAGACACAACAGTTTTCCTTTTCCCCTATCTCACAGCCTGGATTAACAGCACTCCAGTACTTTAGCGTGGAGAGTGTGAACCAGCACTCCAGTACTTTAGTACAAAGCCAGATTCATTAGAAGGTTTCAGCCAGAATGTGACCATAAACCACCGCAATGTGTGAATATGTTCTGTCCTGCCACCTCTGTTATGYATTATGGCAGGGAGAGGGAGGGGAGAGAGAGAGAGGGAGAGAAGACAGAGATGGTAGTATCTTAAAGTACTAGTTACAGCTGCCAACTATAGCTGTTGGAGCTTTTGGGATGCATGAAACTGAAGACCTGATGCTTTCAATTACCATTCAAGGAAAGATTCAGTTTACTCTAAATGAAAGCACTACCTCTAATACAGTGTTTTAAAGTCAGACTTAAATTCCAATCAAATTGCTGATACTGGTATCTGCTGTAACAATGCTGTTAGGATTTCTACAGCAACTATAGAACCTTGCTTAAAAAAAAAAATAAACACAGTTAAATCCTTCATGCTGACTAAATTAGTAGTGAGAAAACAGAAGTGCAATTTTAACTTTATTCTCATACATGAACATATGAACTAGTACGTGGGCTCTGGATGCTAGTCTTTGTACCAAGCTTCCACAATGAAAGTAGCTCCTCTGTATATTTAAAATTGTAAAATACAAAATATAAATTAATCTCAATCCTAAATGAATTTATCCAGAACTTATGCCTCATAATTACTTACATTCATTAGAAATGTAAAATACCTTAATCGCTTCAAAAATTCTTAAGGCATGTACCCTTGTAATATTTGCCACGCTAATATTAAGTTTCTCCAAGTACATGAAAACTTAAAGTATTTTCATTGCTGAAGGCAAGAAAGGTGTATAACAAACGTGCTAAAACTGTCAAACTCTGTCAAACCAAGGGAACATAACTTTTCAGAAATTACTCTTATTCTATACTCTTCTAACACTTTCTGTGTTGTTATGCAACATCTTCACCTCTTCTCCTATAGTGACTAATACTAGATATTTCAGGTGAATGCCTAAAACCTGAACTGTATTCAGTGTTTTGAGAAGTGTCATCTGAYCAAAATACTCAACTCTTGACTTTCACCCTAAAGAATAATAATTTATATYCTTTTCCTCAGCTTTAATATAATTTGGTCTTCTGCTCTCTGACTAAATATTACTGCCTTCGGCATTTATTTATTTTTATCTCACGTCTTGCAATGGATYGACAATACTTAGGGCATATTGTTTATATCTAAGATTTACTTCATCTATAACTGAGAGGCAACTACCAATAACCTGGGGACGGGATGAGGTAACTATCATGTGTTAAGCACAAGAAACGAATACTGCACGCAAGATACAAAAAAGATATGTTACATTTCTAATATTGAATCTGGTCAAAAAAATTATTACTATTTTGTTATTTCAATCTTTTATAGATTAGGAAAGGGAGACTGAATTCATATTCAAAGTCACTCTTACAAAAAACATACTGCTTTAAAATTAGCTACTAAACATACCAATGGCATTGTTCAGGGTATATTCTTCTCTAAAGAAATCTTTTGTCATCCTATCTCCAACTTTTCCTGCATCTGCGATGGCTAAGAGAAATGAAAAATTAAAGATAACCATAAGCTTAGCAGAAAATATAAAAAAAAAGTATGAAAATCAAAATAGCATGATAACTCTTTCTCCTCACAGCACTCAAACACTAACTTAATCCTATTGTATTTTATGTAAGGAAACAACTTTATCAAACACRACAGTGAAGTTCCAGATTTGAGTCACTTTCACCATGCCGGAGACTTTGTCACATACTTATTTCTTATGAGAGTGCCATCCATTTCTTACTCTTGCACCCCTTTCCACTGGCTGGTAGYCTTGTTTAAAATTCTGTATATCAAGATTTAGAATAGGCACTTACAAYTGATTATACTGAAGACCTGGAATACTAAAAATGAGGAGTCAGAAAGAGCAGGACATAATTTAATGATAACCTGTGCTACTCACTTGCCTAGGATCTAAAACTGCTTGCTTTTCTGAGTTTGGAGATGCATTATAGTTCATAGCCACAGAATCAATATCATCATCATCATTGTAAATCAGTCATCAATACATGGATCACTATGGTCAGCTCTGTATCTAAACAGCTCAGAGTTAAACATCAGATAAAAACTATTCAATAGTAGAGTTGCCTATTGGACCCTTTCAAATTTCATGCAAAGAAGCTGTCAGTAATGAAAATCTGGGAAGGTAGGGTAGAGACAAGAATCTGTTCATCCYTGGGATGGCTGGTTCCCATTACCCAGCTATTCATAAACAAAACAATTTTTGTTCTCTCATACAACATTCTACCTGCTGTCTTATGACAAGTAACTTGTATATAATCTGCACATCCARATGTTATAAGAAGTCATAGTAACTAATACCTTACTGTTGTGCAGCAAGCCTCACTCACCTGAGTCACACTAAATAAAGAAAATCAATCAATACTAAATTGGTAACTGGGAAAGCTATGTCAAATACTTAAATTGATTACAGTCCTTACCTCTGATGTCACCCCCAGCACAAAAAGCTTTTCCTCCAGTTCCCTTTATAATTATTAGAAAAGTTTCAGGATCTTGCTCCCAAGTCTAAAAAAGAAGTAAAAACATTGCCATGCAAGATTAAAGTCTGTAACAAATTCTCTCTCCATATATGGCCTATAATTCTTCTTTCACCTCTTCAAAAAAGCAAATCACACCATACTTGAACTTCAGTTACAAACACACYAGTTTGAAATGCATGTGTTTGGAAATTTCTGACTGACACTTAGATTTCATCACTCCTACTCAACCTCAACATCAGTGATCAGCAGAGCTGTCTTATGTTTCAGAAGAATGCCTGTGTGGCACTCCCAGTCCCTCATGAAAGGTAACCCTCCTTAAAACAGGGCCCTATAACCTCAATGGAAACTCAATGCTAGGGCAGAAAACTGGGAATATGGAAGATCTATCAACTGTGTTTCAGGCCAGATGATAAAAGCTGTGTGAATCTAAGATGCAAGGCAGGAAAAACAGCATTCAAGTAATTGATGGATTTTGTTAAAGAGATTAGAATTAGTGCCTGCTTTATGTACATTTTTTTTCTTTTTTGGCCAAGTAGAAAAGCTTTTTTTTTAAAAAAAAAATAAATAAATAAATAAATATACTGATTCAAGATTTCAGCAGTGATGCAACAGTATCAAGAAGGGGGRAAAAAATGCCTTATATAGGAGTTTTTTCACGTAAACCATGCTTTTATTTCTGTCACTGGATCAAGTAAGTGCATCCAGATAAAGGAGAGAGAAGATATTTCTATGTACCAGAAACTATACCTACAAGTTATATGCTGCCTTTATGGCTTTTTTTCAAATAAAGTCCAGTACTGCAAATTAAGTATTTATTTCTTTAAATATTCTTCAAAGAATGTATAATCTTGCAACCAAAATACCAGAAGGCAGGCACTTTCTGTGCAACAGCTTATTTCCTAGACATATGTTCTCCTCTTTTAAATTTACTTTGAACTGTCTACTCCTTTCCATCCTATAAATCTGAGCTCATTGACAAATGTGCTCACACAGATTTAATTCCTTAAACCACAAGACTGAAAAATGTCAGATTGAATTTTAATACTTCCAGTAGATAATGTATGTTTGTGGGCTGAGTAAGAGAAGACCTACTAACCTTTATTTGTGGATAAATTTGTCGGATCATAGAAATAGTTAGCGCATTGAGAATCTTGGGTCTATTCAAAGTTATTATTCCTGCAGCTCCTCTCCTTTCGAACAATACTTCAGCTGTAGAATCTGTATGTTTAGACATTTTCTGTATATGCAAAAATGAACAAATAAAGCAAATGACATTAGTTACATATCTTAAGTAAAATGTTTTCAAGAGCGTTTATACATTCCCAAAACCATTTATAAAATGTGTTTTGGAAATTTACACTATGGCTCTCCCAGTTCAAGATGTATTTCTCAAATCATTCTTTTGAAATCACATTATATTAAAGTCTTTCAAAGTAATAACCTTCAGACAAGCCTTTGAGGCATATGTTCTTAAGATGATATCTAAGACTATTTAAAAAAAATAAAAATCCATGGTCCCTTAAGACTGACATTCTGAAGGTACCCACAACATTTATAACAGATAGTTCTGTATATCCTTACTTGCAGTTTGATGTTGCCAACCCAAACATACAGCTTTGTCTATAAGTAACTTCCAAGAGTAGAGAACTAATCACTAAACTATTTCCTTAWTTAATTCCAAAGTTGAATGATATTTAAGGAATATAAGGAAGCTAACATAAAAATAACTGTAAAAGTAGGTTATAATTCAGCATTAATTTGCAGTATAAGAAAAACTTATAGCAAAGTGCTCAAAGGTGTGGGCAACACTATGTCTGAGCAATAAATCACAGAATTCATATCCATTATGAACAGACACATTGGAGGTTTTCTGTGTTCCCCATCTCAGGGGAGTTGGAGTCCCAATAGYTTCTGGCTCTATCAGACAAGATGCTGTTCTTACCAAATGTTGCAATATTACTTGCAATCTGTTGAGTGGCTTCAGTCTGAAAAAGAAATACTATGTTTAAAGACAGTTCAAAGTATAAAACAGCTAAAGTTTTACACATAATTGTTTTACATTCTACACTTTTTAATAAACTATAATTACAGTTCTATTTTTGGTATCAAAACAGTCAGAAACTACTTCTTCGCATGCAAGTAGTTAATAGATGGCAGGTACCAATGCCAAACAGTAATGCTTTCAGTGTAGTCAAGTAGCTTCAACTTAGAAACAGGTCCAGGCAGTATGATAAATTAAGAATTTGGAGGATATGTACGACACTAGCAGTGTATGTCTTTTAAAGACTTGCAGTCTTTTTTTGGACCTTGAAATACTATTATTTTTATGGTTTTTATCAAAAATTTACAATGTTTCAAAACTCCCAAACTTGCTGTCACCTCCACAGGCATATATGTACATACCGGGAGGTTCATCTAACAACTTGAATAAGGCTTATACCTGTGTATACACAGGTATAAGCCTTATACAAAGCTGAAATGAGGCTTTGATACCTAGTCACACTGGGCTGTCTGTAAAACAGCTTTGTGAACATGTTACTTTAAATAATAGATAACTATTTCTGCCATTGTACTCTACTTATTGAGGAAGACGTTTTAAAAAAGGCATTTATTGGACCTTAGACTCAGATGTCAGGCTTAAGTCAATGTTAACAAGCAACTTTATCCTTCAGTTACTTGAGTGTGCAAGGCAGGGGATGGGGGGATTTTGTTGCTGTATAGTTAACTGACATACTGTATTTGTAGCTCGTGCTAATGTCCTGGTGTCCTACGCACGCTGATCTTTAAATATGTGCCTGTCTTAGAATGGGGTCCAGGTGCAGAAATTACAGTCTAGGCCCAAGCTGTATTTCACAGCCACTTATGGGTTAACTGCTAGCACAAGGCTGAGAACAAGCCGCTCTATCCCACAGCCGTGCGCAGCACCGCGAGTGCTCCCCGCAGCGAGCGAGCGTGTGCTGAGCCCAAGCCGGAAACCTCAGCGGGGCGCCCCGGGGAAGGCGCCCCCGCAGCGGGAAGGCCCGCGGCTGCTCGGGCAGGCCGCCGGCGCCGCCGCTCCGCGTTACCTGGGCAGCCGCCGCAGCACCCGCGCCGCCATGGCAGCTACCGGCGCCCCCCAGCGACGTCACCGCCGCGCCGGAAGCGGCGGAGCGGGAGCCGCGGAGAGCGGCACCGAGGCCAGAGCGTCACCTCCTATTTCCTCCCCCCCGCCCCCTCCCCCAACGGTCGCTGCGGCGGCGCGCGCCGCCCGCCGGCTCGGCGGGGGACAGCACCGCCCCTTTCCCAACGGCCGCTGCGCGGAGGGCGGGGCCGGCCCCTGCCGCCGTAACGGCCGCGGGGCCTCCCGCCGGCCTCCCGCCTGCAGCGCGGCCGGGGCGGCGTTAACTCCTAGCTACCATCTCGTGACGTAGCGAGGTCAGCGCTGGCTGTTCACGTTCATATGAACAAACACACACATTCATGTAAACAAACGAAATAGGCAAAACTTCACMGCAAAATTACATCACCAAGGCAAAAGATCTGAGCTCTCAGAAACGCTTCTAGAGAAGTCCCCAGAGGGCAACCTTGCTCTTCTTTTTGAGAAATTGTTTGGGCCCCGTGCAGTAACTGTCAGGGTAAACCACTAAATGGGCACAAAAAAAGCCATGGAGTACTTCTGTATTACGCAGTTGAGGTTTTCAGTCTTGTGAACAAAAATGATGGAGAGCGCTGACCTGAAGTGCTTTGCAGGCATTAGGAGACTGCTTGTCAAAAACTAATTAACTGCAGAATTCGTTAGGCTGTTCAAACTAATCTGTGTCTCAGATTATGTGATCATCAAAGATGCAGCATGTTAGTGTCACCTTGAATATATACTATGGCATATGCTGTTTTACAGAAAATACCATGCAGTTAAATCTAAACCAGCCCAAATGACACTGAATTACCATGGTGGACAAAATCTGGACCCTTATTTAGATTCATATTTTTAAAATGATTCTTTTAGATGATAGGATAGGTCTAGGTCTCTCATCCAGGCATAATCAGGTTATGGGGAGTTTGATAGGCAGGTAACATTTTTGTACTTTATGTCTTTTATCTGAAAGTCTCTATGCAGCTCACAGACAAGTGCGAACAGTACCTTTGCGTAGGTGAAACCTTTTGCTAACCTCATTGTAGAAACGAGGAAGTCGGTGCTTGGAGACTAGGCTCCGGTAGGAGCAGGAGGAGACTCCCTGGAAATGATGAAAATCCCTTAGAAGCTCCCTCCTGCACACCGAGGGCACGACTGGGATGTGGCTGCACAGGATGTCTGAGTCTGGAGTCAGTCACCCTTTCCTTATCCTGATTTCCCCCGCTGCCTTCGGAGTAGATAACGATGCAGACCTACCTTTCTTTCGCGGCTCCCGGCTGTGTCTGATCTGGAGCCTGCTCGTTTGCACACAGCGCTGTCACAAGCGTTCTCTTGAAACACCTGCTGACCCTTTCCAAGGTGCTGGCACTGAATGCACACATAATGTTTTCTTTCTCTGTCTTTCTTTTTTCTACCAGTTTCAGGAAGAAGGGATCGTGACAGAAGAGCCATCTTCTTTTGGCCTAGTGTTCTACTTCATTTTAGAACATGACAGTGATAGTTTGTGTGTGCCTGTGAATAGACTTCCTTTTCTCGTACATGTTAGAAAACTACAGTTTCCTCACAGACCTCCCATTTAATGAGTGCAAGCCAGTCCAAAGCCAGGTCTAAACAGTAACTCAAGTAACATCTTTGTTTTTAATAGTCCTTCTGCAAAAACCCCTTTTCTGCAGAGAGGAATATCAAAGTGAAAATGATTTTAGAAAGAAAGTAACTCATATGTAGAAATAGGAAAAAGAATGAAAATAATCGAATTACATAAAAATAAACTGAGTGACATGACCTTTAACTTGTGAGTTTATGGATGATATTGTTATAAGCAAAGATGGCCGCAGGAAACAAGATATTTTGGGATGAAAAGCATCCCTAGTAAACAAGTCTGGAACTTGGGAATACAACTGCAGCAGCCAGAAGGATAGGCAGGTTGTAATTCTTCCCCCTTGGAGAAATTTCCTGACAGTCTGTTCAGCAGGTTTGTAAAGAGAAAATAAATTGCAGACTGTAGGAGGACTTCAGAGTTGAACAGATGTTTTGGGTTTTGTTTTTGTTTTTTCTTTCAGAAAAAAAAATGTAACTTCAGCATCGAGATGTGGGAGCTCTTGCTCATGAGAGGGATTCCAAGAGCAGCTGCATGCTCTATGGCACCTATTTATGTATGCCTCTAATTAATGATTAATTTGTATCTTTCTCTCACTTGCCTCTGAAGGCTCCTAGTATAGGAGCCTTCATTACCAAGACAAGGTAATGAATAGTACAAGCAGTTAATGCTGTCCTGTGCTCCTGTGTCTTGGCTTGCTGCAAGTTTAACCTTGTCCTCTACTAGTCTAAGAGCTAATGTCTGAATTTTCTGATAGTGTGGGTAAGGAAGTGCATCCCTACAGTGCACGAAGGCAAAGAAAAATGAGTTTGTGTAAAGGCTTGAGGAACAGAATAGGAAGTCTTTAAGTTCATTCGAGATAAGTGGTTATTACTGTACTGACAAGGAGTCTTCAAATTGGTTTTTCTTTTTTCTCCTCTGCCTAGTCCCAATTGGCAAGACTATAGAACACCTCTATGGATGACACAGGCTCAGACTGGTTGCTTCAGCATGGACACCAAGTACTAAGGGCTCAGGTCTGCAATGGATAATCTTCCATTGGCTTCAGTGACAGTAGGAATAGATTTAAATAAGCAGAAAACCAGTTTGTCCTTGCACACTGTAAAAATAGATCAGCCAGAGCAGAACTGAAACCTAGGAGTACATACAATGTGGAGAAGCAGGTTTTTGCTTTTGTCTGTACTGTGGCTAATCTCGTGGGACCAGACTGCATTCCCCGGGGCTTTTAGTCACTTTTGATACATTTGAAGTTGGAGATTTGGGATGAGAGCATTGCTAATGGTGTTGAGCAGTAAATTTCTCCTATAGCAAGAAGGTGTGTGAGAGAAAAAAAAAAAAAACAAAAACTTTTCTTTTTAACTAATTAATCTGTATCTTATCAGTGGGGAGAAGTTTGGAAACAGATGAAAGCCAAGCCATAATGAAACTGTGCAAGTGAAGTAGTCTCCATTTTTGTTTGGCCTCAGAGGAAGCAGGGGGAAATGTGGGGGTGGCTGCTTGCTGCAGCAGATGCTGCCGGGTGGCCACGACGGCTGGAGAGCAGCTCCTCTGCAGGGAGGGCCTCCACCGGCACGCTCTCCCTCCCTGTAGCACTGCTGGCACCCTGAGGTTAGGCGGCACGCTCTCCCTCCCTGTAGCACTGCTGGCACCCTGAGGTTAGGCGGCACCCTGGTCAAACTTCCTCCTACGTCTTCTTCCTCTGCTGCCACAAGCAATCTGTCACTCCTCCCTTCAAACCACTCTCCACCTACGTACCAACGTGTTCCTGTGAGGAGCACCCTCTTCCCTCCCTCCTTCACACCCCACATGTCTCTTCTTGTTAGCAGAAGAAAAATGCCATCTTCCTAGAGAGCTGGTCATCCCTGAGCGTGGATTTGAGACTGAAGGCGTTCGAAGCCTTTTACAATCAGAGCTCTGAAAGCTCTATTTGCAGGTCTATTGTGGTAGTTTTTCATTTGCATGTAATTATACATATGCAGGTGGGAAGAGGCGATTTGCCTCCCACTTGCTCAGCTATGCCTCCCTTCCTGAGAGGACTGCTGCCTTCCCTTCCCGCTCGCAGCCTCCCACGCAACCCAGCACCGCGAAACRCTGCAGAAAACTGACCAGCTCCCAACCCGCCCACCTGAGGAGGAGGAGCACCACCAGCAGCAGCAGCACATTTTTCACTCTTTCTGCTTTTTGAACACAGTTAAAAAGAGCTGTAGCGTGGGCGGAAATAGCTGTAGGGAGCATGTGTGGGAACGGGGCCCAAGGAAAGTGAATTTTCTGCTGGTAGGACAGTTACTTTGGGAAGAAAAGGCAAGGGTGTCATATTGCGTAGGATGCCTTTGGGTGTGTAATTAGTTCTTAAGGTTGAGGTTCTCAGGTCTGGAAAAAAGAAACTATTTCTTTTCCGCTGGTAGTCCAAGTGATGATGCAGAGGCAGCACGCACCCCTCACTCGGGGCCATTTGCCTACGAGGCTTCAGGACCTTGCCCAGCAAGTGATATTTGTTGTGTGTATCTCTTCATGTCATCATGTCTCCTCTTCTGCCTGCAATGTATGGGCTTGATACAGTGGGATTCAGAACTGCCTGTACATARGGAGAGAAGAAGGTACATGTTTTTCACATGCTGTGAGTCTGTATTTCAAAATATCATCCCTGCGAGACCTCTTGAAATAGCTCTACCAGAGTATCAGTTGATTCAAGATGATTTACTCCAAATTTGTACTYCTATAAGAAATTAAATTCAAGTTTATTAACAGGATGTTATTTGAGACTTTGTATTACACGAAAATAGGAGTGAAACTAGTATGGCAAAACAGACCTTGTAAGACTAGTAGTATACAGTGCAAAATGGTACCACTGTTTCTTAAGAAATACYACAAGTAGACTACAAGAACCAAGGTACAGAACAGCTTTTTTGGATTCAGACTCAGTTTGACTTACCTAGAGTAAAGCTTTTACAATATATAATTCCGATCAATTTTGTCCTAACTTTGGGTTAGTCACATTAATTCTTCTCAATCCAAAACTTTACTGATACATTTATTACAACTAGATTTATCTAGATTTTCCCAAAAATATTACTGATGCAGAATCTTACATCAAGATGTAGTCTGTAATGATTTGAAGAGGTGAAAACAGTATATAACAGGCAATTATTGAATTTTGAGAAATGATACTTTCAAATTATAGCAGATTTTTCAAAAATATTCCATAGGGCATCTAATCTACTCCTAATGACTAGAAGCCTGGTTTGGTATGGTTGGGGCCCTGTGAAGTAACTTTCTCTCAAGGAAATAAAGTGCACACTTGAGTGCACAATCCTGTCRAAAGGCAACTTTCTTTCCCAGCAGGACATGGTAGTATCTCATCACACGGACCATGACTGCACAGATTCAAAACAGTAGAGAACTGGGCTTGCAGACTTCAATACCTCTGACCAAAGTCTATAGCTCTGGAGATTTTTCCCAAAGTAAAATGAAAAACGTAGGTATAATTCTTCCACTGATTAGCTCAGAAACAAAGGAAATTATGAATAACCCTAACACATCTGTGCATGACAAACAAAGATCAGTTGATGGACTTGTGTTAGCAAGAGCTAGAGAAAAAGAGTCAATGGAGGTATAACCTTAATGGAACTAATTACCTAGATGTTTTGAAAGTCTTATTTCTGAACGACTTCAATGATTAATATGTTAAATATATCCTTATAACCTTCCACTGATTCTTGTGTAACTCATAATTATTATCTACTGGAATTGCATACCCACACTGAGGAGGAAAAATATTCCGAATGGTAAGTTCATGTCACTTGATTCATTTCCTTCAAAACATTGCAGTAATTCCTTGTCAGTGCATTTTTAACCACTATTGACCCACTTACAATTCTATTCCGCATTTAACATGGGTTCAATTAACTTTAAAGGTAATGCTTATGACACCTTTTATATCAATGAATGTAATTAAATTTTATATGCAGATTATATGCATATCTTGCCAGTTACTGTTAGCCTGGATTTTTCCTCATGTGATCAGTTGAAATGGAACTATATTACTCAAGAAGCAGGGGAAAAAAAACATTTAGAATAATTTAAAATCCATTTTAGAAAATGTAATTTTTTWAAAAAAATATTTTTTATGTAAAATTCTTATTGGCCTCACTGTTAAATCTGCTGTTCAGTGGGAACGTTGTGCGCTTTGGTATTGAGTTGTCCCATAGGCCATTTCTTCTCAAGGGTCGTAGTTGCCAATGARCAACTAGATAACTTATTTTGTTTCAGTCAAAATCACAGTGAGCTAAGCACAAAAGCACTGACACTAATTAATAGCTTTTTGACAGTCCAGGAATTTGATGAGTACAAAGAGTGTCTCAGATGTTTCTTCTAAGAGTTTGTTGCTCTAAATTAAAGTGAGTCTCTTCAGCAGGGCAGTTTGGCTGACAGCTTGACAGTCAGTATCTTATTAAGTGAATGTGTGTGTATTCAAACCTTTCTAAGTTACTCATCTGACACATTGCTTGGATATTATTTTTCACTTGAAAAGTTCTACATTTGGTTTTAAAAGTCAATATTAACATTATTTTTCTTTTTTTTTTTCTTTTTTTTTTTAATTCTGGAGTACAACTGAATTTGTTATTTAAAATAAGGCATCTGAAGAACATTGCTTAGGGGAAAGATACTTCATCTGATGCCACAAATGATGGAAAGGACAGAGCAGAGCAGATTGGGGAATTTAAAAATGAGGAATAAAATAGGTCAGCAGAAAAAACAGAGGTCTTGAAGCCATTAAAAAGTAGACACATTGTTCATTTCTGCAGATAGATTCTGTTCCAAGTCTAAATTACCAGCCTCCACTGCGGGGTTATTGTGAGCAAGTACTAGTTTCAATGCAACCTGATTTACTAGCTCTCTACAACTATGCATAATTATTAATCTTGTGGAAAGGATGTGTAGCATGCCAGAAGGGAAGCTGTTTTTTAAAAGAAATATGATCATCCTGGATCATAAACAAACTGCTCGCAATGGACATGTGAGGAAGAGAATACTTGGTGGCTGGTATGGAGGTTTGCATTGCTAAGAGCATATGTGAATATGTAATTATTTCAGAAATAACATGCTACTCAGTGTGATTTAGTCATACTTTGACACACCTCTGTCTGCCAAGAAATATACAGACACTACCGTATAAAACTGTTGCTAAGAGCACAGGATCAGGGGTGAGAAGATGCTATTGTATGGTTAACTGCAGGAGTTAAGAGCAGCGTTTCAATCTGGAAGCAGCAAAGATAGAATTAAAGGCTGCAGTTCCCCCTAGGAGAGGTGGCAGCACATAGAATTAGTTGGGGACTTCTGGTTTTTTTTTTTTTTTTTTTTTTTTTTTTTTTTTTTTGCAAAAATAATACACTTTAAAGAGTTATATTATTGATACTTTTAGCCTAAAATTTGCAAACAAAAAAGGAGAAAATTCTGGTCAACACCAAGAAAAAACATCTTTTATTTGTTTTCTGATAAAATTAAATAATTTCTAGGAAAGCAGAGACTTTCTGCAAAACTATTAATTTAAAGAAAAAATTTGTTCTCAACCTGAAATTTTAATGGAATTTTTTCCCCCATAACTGAGCAAGAGCATCATGAAATATATTTGGACTGTGTATTACCTTTCCTGGGCCCCCACGAGCATCCCTAGAGCCTTTGTGAGACTTCTGGAACATTCACAACAGACTAGTTTCTTCCTAGCAGAAGCCAGCTGAATTTTGCAGCTAAAGTGGTCTACCATTTAAATTACAATAGACAGATACAGTTATCAGCACTCTTTAAATCATCAGAAAAGGCAGACATGGAGAAGTAAATTTATAGTTTCTTAAACCCCTCCATGGAAAAGACAAATATTTACTGATAGTCTCATTTTAGGACTCTTGCCTTACTTGAAAGTTTTAATTAATCTACAAGAAAAAGCAAAAAGTTCATAATAACACCTTGTTTCATGTAATCTAGAAGCTACTAAATGGGCTATTAAGATAGATCAGCTGCTGAGATCTATAGTTACATTTTAGCCATAAATTAATTAACCTCAGATATTTGGGTTCAGGCAAGTCATTTCACTATTCTGCTTCAGTTTTCACATTTATGAAGTGAAGAGAGTAATGTTTGCTGTTGTCATTGTATTACCAGAATTAACCAACTATGGTGGAAATAGTGAGATGCTATATACTAGTGATTACAAATGGCGTGTTGTTTGGCATCTTGTCATTGCCTAAATGAGATCTATTACTGAACAAAAGGGTAAGTACTGTTTGTTTATACGTTTGCAGCTCATATATAATAAAATGCCGTATAGCACAATGGCCTAGGATTCTGGGATCTAGAGGAAGAGCGTTCAGAAAACATGTACTTTCAATATTTGTATTGTTTTACAAATCAATATATAGAGTGTATTTTTCCCCTTCCTTTAAAAAAATAAACAAAAGAAAAGAAAACTTGATCTGTAAACTGTTAAAAATGGATATCCAATCACTGTTTTTTAGATATATTAGAAAGAAGGCTTTTTAAAATTATTTCTAAATAAATAATTTGACCACTTCTCCACATACAAGCCTGTAATGCTACCATCTGTCAGTGTTACCCAACTCTGTGGAATGAAATGAGGACGCCTTTCAGCAACGGAGAAACAAACCCATGCTGTGTTAAGCGTGCACTCATTTAGCCTCTTTCTCCCTTCCCCAGGAGGGAGGAATTCTTTTTCCTTCTGAGATTTCCCACTGATCTGAGAGTTTCCCACCTTCTTCACTTCTTAAGAACAAAAAAGCCTAGTATTTTCAGAATTAAAAAACCTAGAATTCTTTGAGGCCATCCAGTATGCATTTTTAGGCAAGTTTGTAGGGTATTTTCACAAGCAGTCAGATCTGGTTTGCAGCAAGTCATTTGCTTTTGATGCTTATTCACAGTAAGAGGTCATAATGCTTGGTAGGTAACATAATTATTCACTGCAAAATGACTGCAACAAGGTATTGCTGCTGCGTAATAACAGAGGCAGATCTCTGAGAATCCGCGTTATTTCTAGAAGGTGAAGGAAARCATCCTCTCTACAAGATGTCACTTCACCTTAACTACCTGTAAATTTTGTATCAAAGATGTTGATGACCCATGCTGTATAACGATCATCTTTCTTGCACTATAATCTTTCACACCTTATTTTTCACCTAAAAGCTAAAATRTAGGCAACACTGGCCTACCTCATAAAAATAGTAACTCAGACATGTTTGTAAAGTGCAGGCCTGAAAATAGTAAAAATGTAAGTTCAACTCTCCAGAACCCAAAACTGATTTTCACTTTCCACCTCTCTCCTTTTCTCGGATAGGCCTCAACTAATTAGTTGTCAGATTCCCAGTAACTAATTCCTCCTTTTAAGCTTTTCAGGTGTAAATGCACTCTGCTTGTTCAGCCACTGTTGTTGCAAGGAGAAGATCACCTCCACCCAGCTCAGAGTCCAAAGGTTTACCAATTTTGTTTAGCTGATAAATCTAAAGGTGTGTAAGATAAGATAGGATTTGTAAACCAACTGCTGCACTATTTTAGTGATACTACATTTACTTAAAATTCAGTGCTATTAAGTCAAAGATACTAAAACGTTGCAGTTTAAGGTGTTTAAACTTCTTTTCCATTATTACTATTTGAAAGGGTATTTTATGCTTATGTTATTAATTTAGAAAATATGAGAGAGGTAGAGGTTATACAGGTAGGCTGTATGTCGTRTATAATGCATTTATGTCCATAGACATTTTCATTTTGAGCAAAGGATATTATAAATGACCCAGCTTATTTGAGAATTTTTAGGACTGAAAGTCCTGTTTCTGAGAGTGTTGTCTGAAGGTGTTGTAGGTGTCAGGAGGCCTGATTCTCACCTAGCCTCTACAATGCCCAGGGTAGTTTAGTTTTTAATTCCAATATAACTTGAATATAAAAAAAGACTGTGGTTCAGAGCTAATAGCGCTTGCACTCTTTATACTGACAGAAGGGAGTGCAGGTGCTCCAAAGCACGGAGAAGCCAAGACTATAAGCTTTCTTTAACATTTCCCCTTCTTGTTGCTAACAGTAGCCGGGGCTACAGAAGACCCAATTACTGCTTTTCTGACTTAGACCTAAATAATGTTAAGAAGCAGCTAGCTTCTGCTAGCTTACCCTGACCCCTCTTTTCATYGGTCCTATTGCTAAAAGAAGTGCACTAATATATATGCTAAATGTGTAACTACATTAGAAGGGCTTTATAGAATAGGAAAAACGTCTTCCCAACTCAGCTATTTTTTATGACAAAGCATGACAATCAGTAGTACCTCACACTGTGGCCTAGGGAACAGTGACGGTCCATGAAACCATCAGTAGTCCATAGGTGATCTGCAAAAACAGATCTAGTGTTTACTTGAAATATTAAGAAATATTTAAGGTAAGGAATTTGATGTTTTGAAAAACTGGGGGGAAAATAATCTATGATACTAGATGTTTGAGAACAATTCATTTACCACTATTCTAATTTTCTTTATTTGCTTGCCAGAGATTCCCGCTATTAGAAACTGAAAGAGATGGGAACAACTCTGCTGAGTGAGACTGAAGGTCCATCTAGCCAAAACCAGCCATAAAGGGCTCCCTGGGGAAAAGTAAGAACAGGGCAGGTAGGTCTGCAGGTGGGTCTCTGTTTTCGGCTCCAGGGATTCCTGAGTTGCAAGTATATTTTTGTCTGGGATTTCTTTCCATTTAGCTTTCCTGGAATTTCTCTTCCATGTTTCTGTCCCGCCTCTCCTGAAGCTTGTGCAGATGTCTAGCAGCCCCAGCGTCCTTGCAAGCAGTCCCACAAGGATAAAAGCCAGTGCAGGGAAAATGCCTCCCTCCCCTTTCCCCCCGCACTGATTTTGTTTGGGCCTGGTTCCCTCCAGTTTCATTTGATGTCCCCTAACAAAAATATGAGAAGAAAGAGTAAACCCATCCACTTCCTCCAAGTCATTCATGAATTTGTAAATCCATCATATGCCCACTAAGTTGCCTCTTTCCAGACCAGAGAGTATCAGACCACTGAGCTCTTCCAGGCAGATGCTTTATTCTATAGTTTTGATCATTCTTCTCCTAACCCTTTCCAGTTCTACTATACTCTTTTTGAAACAAGGAAATCATACTGTTTTTCTCAGAGAATTCATCTGGGATCCATGTCTCAAATTCTCTAAAAAAAGATCAGTATAGTTGGCTCAAATAGAATTTTCTTACCTTTCAATTGTTTTGCACATATAATAAATATATTTTTTAATGCTCATAAGTACTGTGATATTAGTTTTGAGGCTTCTGGTAACAAACAGTTAACAGCATTCTGTAGTAATATCAGAAATCTTCAGGGAGCAAGTTTGTACCTCCAGAAAAGCAGCTAAAATTRTCTAAACCTGCAGGCAACAGGAGACCTTTTCTCAACTATTAATAGAAGGGGGAAGAAATGGGAAAGAAGAAACGGAATTGGTAAATGATTTTAAAAAGCAGAGATATTTAAAATTCATAGCTGATGTGCTCATTTATGAAGTTGTGAAATATGGCTTAGAAAAAAGGTAAGAAATGTTAATACTGTTAGATAGGCAAAGATTATTTTTCTGCTTTTGTCACTTCCCTGTATTTTTTTTCTTTCCTCGCCCAAGCATTTCAAAGGCATATCCCCCAATGACTCATCAATTTGCTGTCTGCTTGAGGTTTGGAAATAGCTGAGATGTTATAAATAGATCATGATCTGCAAGAGACAAAGAGAACAGAAATACTGTGAAAGGTTAGCTGAAAAATTTAGATGTGGAACAAGATTTAAAACATATCTCAGTGTGGAAGTACTCGGTCTGAAATGTTTTATTCAATGCAGCAGAGGGACCTGTGTTCACTGCAGAGCAGCCGGCTGGAAGCAGCCGGGACTTCTGTGGTGGTACAGGGCCCTGAAAGGCAGCGTTTGCTTACTGTGAAGCTAAATTACTAATTAAGAGCTAATTAAACGTATAAATTTTGTAAAGCCACTAATTCAGCATATATATGTTTTACACAATACTTTTTCTGGCACTACTCATTTATTTTGAATTGGTAAAATTCTTCAAGGTCACTCCGTTTTTCCATTTGTCAAACAAAATGCCTTAACTTTACTGAAGTGCCTTGGCTAATGGTGAAACCTTATCCTTGTCCAATGAGGCAGGAAAAAAGCTAGAACTAGAAAGCAGTCTAACATTGTTTTGTTTTTGTTTCAGAGTACTTGCTTTGTCAGGTCATTTAAATGCTGCAGAAACTTTCAGTCTGCCTTTAAGAGAAGAAGTAGTGGTATATTGAAACTTGATGCCAGGAAGTGTTTTTATTCCTCTATTGATATACATATAGCTGAGGTCCATATTTTTATCTCCTGACCAGCTAATTCTGTTCCCTGTCAAAGGGAACACACTTTCTCTAGGATGTGTTCCTGCTTTGAAGAGATGTTGCTTCCTGAAACCATTTTGGGTTTCATAGTAGCTCTATTATGGTAGAGCTAAGCTGTGCATTCTCACTACCTGCCAAATACACTGACATACCACTAATGAAAGACCTGGTCTTTGTCCTTGAAGTGAAATTGTGAACCAGTTGTTACTGGTTTCCACAGAATTTTAGGCTAAGAAGCACTTTGCAGAATCAGACTCTTTAAACCTAAATTAACATTCTGTTGAAAACTAAACATATGTTGTTTTTCTTCACAGACAATAATTTAGTTTCCAGGTTTGGAAAAGAAACACTGCTGGGGAGGAATTGAATGAATTTATTAATGAGCATGGTAAGTATAGAAGTATTAATAGCTTCTGAAATTTTGTTTGTGTTATTTTTACCTTCAACTTAAGACTCAGAAATAAACAGATGTTCTGAGGCTTTCCACAGAGAATACTACAGCATGTTAAGCCCTATTTTAAATACATTGTGATTATCAGTATATTGTAGGAAACAGGTGAATAGTTATGTTCAGTATTTCTGAAACAATTGATTACATTCATGAAGCCTTTATTCCAAATTGCACTGATAACACTACAAAGAAAGAATCTTGGATGTTTTTCATATATTACTAATGAATTTTATTTCCAGCCAGAAGTCTGAATAGAAATCAAATTAGTTGATAATATTATCAGTGTACATTAAAGTCCCTTTTACCATTTCATGGCATGGCTAACAAAATAGTTTACCCATTTTAGACATATTTTAAATACATGAATGTTTCTATTTGTCTAAAATTTATTTATTTCACATTTATTTTTGATCAGAGGTACTGCTTTCARTCTCAGTGTAACTGGAGTCTATGTGATCCTCACATGACACTGAGGTATTAAGGTCCTTGTTCTTACAGTGAGGAGTATCATCTTCAGAACTTGTCTGAGAAGGGCATCAGTCATTCACTCGTTGTTTTCACGCTTTGGGGGGGAAGGTTTGAAACTGACCTTAAAATTTAGTTCAACTACTAGGATCGCTCAGATGCTGATAAGAAATTAAGATAGGTTAACCAAGAAGTTACACTGGAGATCTTCAGATGAAATAGAAAATAAAAAAGATGTGTCTGTTTTGGGGGGAAAGAAGGCTTAGCTGACACTGTGACTCATGTCTGCAGCAAAAGTGCCACTCACTGCTGCAATTTATAATGAGGCAAATTCAGCCGTTGAGAACTGGATGTTAGTCCTCTGAAGCTACTGGAGTCAGTCTTAGCTTGAATTTGGTGCAATATGTTTCTCAAGAGAAAAGATGAGTTCACTGCTTGCACCACTCAAGTGGTTTTCATCAAAAATCACATTCGTGTGTCTTCRTGGTGGTTTGTGTATTCAGCTGCATTGTAAAAGACGTGAATTTAATATGAATCAAAGAAAACAGATGGGTTAAAAACTGCTTTGAGCTATCGTCATTTATTTCAGCTATACAAGTGATGAGAACTGGTCCTTGGATTAGAGGAGGAGAATATGTAATGCTGTGTAAAACCAAAACTGTTTTCATGACTAATCTTTCAATGTGAAGAGTATTAAATCTTAGCTAAAATTTGTTTTGGTCAAGGAATATTTTGAAATGTAATGGTATTGTATTTCCTCTAAGAGCTAATCTTGGAAACTTAATCTAGTTAGAAGCTGAGAACTCTAATTCCCATTGACCTGTGATCAAGTCATTTACTAATAACTAGGGGAAAAGAGGCATATCTGACCTTTTTTTTTCTTTTGTAGCTGTGAAGAAAAATGACAGAAAATAATTTTYTACTTGAATGCCACTATTGCTCAATCTTTTGTTCTTGGAAGGGATAGAAAGAACTTCCTAGGAATCAAAGTGGTCAGTTTGCTGTCCCTCAGTTATCTACCTGTAGATAGCCTGTAGATAAACAGGTTAGGCTCAACAATTACTTATTATGTTCCAAATACGGTTTAGAAGAGATATATTTGGGTTATTGAAGTCAAGTAGGGGAGCAAGGACCCATTCTGCCAGGCTATAATGTTCAGAGGAGATTGGTGCATATGCCTTTTTTAACCATTCTGTCTGCCCTAGTCATTCTCCATTTTTATTTTTAAAATTTCTAGGTTTTATTACACTAAAATGTATGTGTAAATGYGATATTTGTATTTAAGTTTTAGACATTTTTTGATCTTTTCTGTAGACCTTGCTATGTAAGAAGGCCTAAGCAGATCCATCTCCAAGCTCTGGCCAGTTAAACCTGCCTCTGTGAAGATAGGCCAATGCAGAATTCATTGCAAGTTCAGTATCTAAATTGTGTAAACTATCTTAGCTCCTGCCTGAAATACAAATAAAGTCAGCAGGCCTTTGCACAGGCTCTACAATCCGTATTTGCAGAGCTTATGACAGGCTCAAGGTCATAATRTTTGTGCACATATTCAGTGGCTTCTGTATTAGCAACAGCCCAAYGTAAACTAGCAGCCCTGTGAAGAGCAGAGCTAATGAAGCTTGGTTTCCGGCGGGTCTGTGTACCACACCTCTGCAACCCGCTCCCTTCCTCCCCCACTTTGCACACCTCCGCTGTCCCCCCTCCATTTCATCCCCAAACTCCCGTTCCTCCATTCCTTCCCAGCTGAACGGCTGCGTGGGCAGGGCAAGGGTTCACAGCTGCATGGGAGCCCGTTGGGAGGTTGTGCTCTTGGCTTTCCTTCCATTCATGGCACTCTCCTGGGGTTCTTTCCTTCGCTAGCTGCTGATGTTCACACTGACTTGTAGGGATTTAATATTTGCAAGACCATCACCATCACCCAATTTGGTATGTGCCAATGGGTTCCAAAGTCCTCTGGATGAGGAAAAGCTGACTTCTGTATAGACAGATAAAGTGCAAACGCAAACCTAATTTGAGGGGGAAAAGGACGTATTAGCGCAGAAAAAGCACACGGGCATATACAGTAAACATACTTTCTGTAACTAGTATTTGCTTTTGCACGCTGCTTCGTCTTCTCCTTGCTAATGAATTTAATACTTCTAAAGGTGTTAGATTAAAAATCTGATGAAGTGAAGCCTCTGCTTACCTGCTAAACCAGACAGACCACTGCAATAGTATCTCATGGTCTGACCAGCTATGAATAGTGAATAGTTTTACTTGTTACCATTAATGGTGCTTTTAGTTCTGCACGATTTGCTGATTCACTGTGTGACTATTTTTCACTTCCTCTGTCAGGATTTCTCTCTTGGTGATGGTAATGTATTTGCATTTAGTCTTTGAAACTGTAGAAAAAAGCCACTTTTGTTCTTCGTAACAACTTAACTTCTTCCCAGATTTATACTGGGATACTTGCAAACTGGGTATGAGATGAAGACCTTCCTAAAGAGGAAGAACTGAGCACCTTAGTCACCTTAGTGTATTTCCTCTCCTAGCTAAAGGAGGACTAAAGGCCTAATTGAAATAAAAGCTTTTCTATTGACTTCAGTATGCTCTGGAGCAAGTCCTAACAGCATAATCTCACCTTGAACTTATCTTTCTAGCCTCACTGATTTTTTTTTTTTTTTTTTTTTTTGGTCCAGAGCTAAAAGCCACTGAAGGACATTAGAATACTTCATAGCAACCAGAAGTTCCTGATTTCAAAGTAATGCTCTATTTCATGAAGGAACCCAAGTAAGAAGATAGTTCTATAAATTAAAATTAAAATCTGAGCTCCTAGAAACAATTTCCGTAAGCTCTCAGATACTTTACCTTTGCCATTGTTGGAAAATATCAAAATCACAGTATGTATGTGTTACACATAGTATATGAAGGACGTTTTTCCATGAAAGTTTTGTTTGTGTTATGGAATAGCATATTTGCTTTATTTTMCCTCTAACCTAGGAACAAGCCAGCTGCCACAGAGGGTCACTGACACCACTGAGTCCTTTTCAAGCAAGATCTGCTACTGTTAGCAACGTGCAGTGTTCCAGCAGATACATCTAATTTTATTCATTTTGTTTTTAAAAATAACTACCTTGCTTTAATTTTTTTCAGTTTCATTGGGCCTTAGTATTATATATTAAAGTTATTTTTCTAAACAATGAGGAATTTGTAGATATTTTTGGCAAGTATTTTCTCTGTGGTAAAGCAGTTTAGGACACACAAATTGAAATCCTAACAAAGCAGTGTAAATATTTAACCAAAAGCCTACAGAAATCCACATCCATTTTTTTCCATTTTTTTTAAATAAATTTAACCCAAGTATGGGTTCATAACATAGTGCTTATTATAGCACATGTATATTTATTCTCTATATTTACTTTACTGTTAAAAAGCATTGGTTTTGAATATTCTAATAGCYAGTGGTCAGGTGCACATGTATTAGTCTTACTCCACATATTTGCTAACAGCAAAAGAGTTTTTCAGCATTATTTATTGTTTTTTACATTCTGTATATCACATTATACAGTGATTCATAGCTTAATCCTAAGGCCCATGAAAAAAAGAGGAGACCTTACATCTGAATTTCAGCGGACCTTGCATCTCACCCAGCCTTTCATTTCCTTAGTTCTGCTATCATGTTTTATAGTAGCAAGTGCTTTAATTGGAAACTTGGTGCTTTAGGTAACTCAAAACTGTATTTCCTCTTCTCTGAACACTTTTTTTGGCTAGAAACATGTAGGCTTTCGTTATGTACAGTCTGCGTATAGGGCCGCAGTTTCTCCATTTCTGCTAATCCTCATTTTCATAGCTGAAAGAACAGAAAAGGAACCCTCTGAGCATATGTAATAATTTCTGATGGGTTGTAATCCAGATCTTTACAGAGGGCTTTACTGAAAGAAAGAACCAGTCAGAGTCCTATTATGTTCAGTTCTGCTCTGATAGCTTGTCAGGTGGGAGCAATATTGTTGAATGCTGAAGTTTTTCCTTATGTTAGAGATCCTTATTGCTTGAAGCCAGTACACCCCAATCTAAGCTATTGGATCAAATTTGGTTGATACTCGATTAGGTTTTTAAACTCAGTAAGAAACCATTCTTGCAATACATAAAAATAATTCATTGTAGATGACTGTGTATTGGGCGCATTCTATAATCCAGTCCTCAGCTGCAACTTCACGTTCACATAGCAGGTTTTGCAACAGCCTCAGAGGAAACATTGCACATTTTGCCTGAATTCCCACGTTCAGAGAGGAATTTTTTAGGCTATATCCCTGGCATCTCAGAAACCAAGTATATGGAAAGGGGGATGTTCAATGTATGATCTCCCGAAGACTCAGCCCCAAGAGAGCGCGTGCTCCGCTCCAGAAGCCTCCTCCTCCTCAAGGTGCCGCCGGTTTGGACGTCCCTGCGAAGTCTGAACGCACTTCACTGACTTYGCTTGGACTCTGGCCCAGTTCCTTCACGGAAAACTCCCCACCTCTGAGCTCCTGCGTACGAAACACAGCCACTTGAGCTCAATCTTCTAACAACTTTACTACTTCCTGTGCAGTTCAGGGCTTAAAAGCTATCTCCAAACCCCCGGCTGTCCTTTCATTTTCTGTCCTGAATATTCCCCCTCTTTCCTTCCCGCTGTCACACCTGGAYGGTGCTATGCTGTTCAGGGCTTGCTTGGGACAGCTGCTTTTCTGAAGAGCCTGCCCTCGGGAACAGGTTACTGGCATTTTTCCACCTCAGAGTTTGTTGTTCTGTTTTCAAATCTCACTTTTGGTGACGGGRGGAAGGTTTGTCCTGTTGTCCATGYGTTCAGCAATTACGGGATTTTCTGTGCACGTAATTCTAGAAAGATCACTGAGATGACTACACGGCTGTGGAAGGCACCACAAATAATAMTTTAATTCCCTATGCTCGAATGAAACTTCTGAGCAGGAGGAAATGCTACATTTTTTTTTTGGGGGGGGGGGTCCACCAGATCCTTTCACCGTGTGGGGCCCACGATCGGCCCCCGGTACCGTGCCCAAGCCTGGAGCCCGGCCGGCGGCCGRGGCCCCCGAGGCTGCTGGAGGGTCTGGGTCGGGTCTGACGATCCATAKACAGGATACAGGATGCAGGTTCGGCTCTGACGTCAGCAGAGTTATTTCTTGCGGATAAACCGCGTCCAAACGACGGCGCCGCCGCGGGGTCCGGASGCGCAGGAGCGCGGCCCGGGCGGTGAAACGCGCAGCGCCCCTGCGCCGCTCGGCATCASCGGCGGGGGTTCTGCCTTCCGAGAGACGGGGCCGGAGGCGGGCGCGGGCCGAGACCGACGGCGCC
>NW_028185261.1:586001-631164 GCF_003343005.1 Rhea americana | reverse complement strand
GCCGCCGGGCAGCGCGGCGCTGCAGCCCGTGGTAAAGCACGGCGGCGTTTAGCAGGCGGCTGGTCCGCTGCTTTTCTGCGGGGGCTCTGCCCAGCTAAGCCCGGGAATATGGGCTTGTTCCGGCAGCGCGGGCTGGAGGTGCCCTGTGCGTTACGGGCACCTGTAACGCCCTGCAGCGTCACTTCAGACGCTGTCCTGGGTCAGTGGCTTTAAAGCTTTAACAGCAGTTTTTTAATGTGCTGTTAGTGAAAAATGCAGTATTGAACTTGGCATTTAGGAGAGTTCAAGTGAACTACTGTTCAAGTGTTTCGGAAGGAGCTCATCTGAAACACTGTTACGTGACTGGGCTACGAATCGGGTCTAGTTATCTATTTAGCTGTGTCCARGGAAGATTATTGTACAACGCTAGTTTTCTGGTCTGGTAGCAGGTTTGTTTCTCTGCATGTAAATAAGCAGCAGACAGTGGAACGTTTATTTAGTTATTTGTATTCCCTGACGACCCWCAGGAGGATTAGGGCACTTGAAAACAAAATAATTCTCATTTTGAAGATGGTGTCCGTGATAGCTGTCATTAATACAGTGAAAGTCCTGAACAAGTTTTAAAAGAAAAGCTCAAAGAGGTGGAGTAGCAAAAGCTGACGACAGGAGCAGCCGACGCGGAGAAGTCGCGKTTGGCCGCTGCTGTAGCGGGGGCTGGAACAGAGGTTCTTCCTACCATGTTGTCCTTGATGTTGAGCTGCAACACCAGGGCTGCGAGGTTTTATCGCGCTGCAAGAGAACCTGAGCTGGGGATACGATCCAGCGGCAGGAACTGTGGTTGGGCCCAAAGACTATCGCCAAGCAAATCTCTTTGTCTTGAAACAGGTCACTTCTCCCAGCGCTGTGAAGCTGTGGCTGGTGGAGCACAGCGCGTTTTGCCTTTTCCCTGTACTGGGAGTACTGGAAGTGCTTGTAGACTACTGCAGCTCTGAAGCTGGGCACTTTCTGGGCCATAGCTGAAGTCTCACTTGCTGTTTACCAAAACTAATGAAGTGTAAACCTTGTAAGTGCAGTCTAGTCAGTAGCTGGTATATTAAGAACTGGCTAAAATTTTTGAGTCTAGTACTGGTGAAAATGGTTTAAAAATAGCTTACTATGACACCTTGATTTGCACACATTAAACAGAAAACATGAGTAGGAAAGCAAAAGTCCTGAAGTGCAAGAGTTTAATGGCTTTTCTTTAATAGATCAGGATCTGATAGTGCTTTTATCTTTCTGCTTTAATGTTAATACTAGTACTATTGTACCAACTTAGCAACTTCAAACCGATTATAAAGTGCATTAAACACATTAAACCTGATTTTGACACRCTTGAGACATATTTTAGTCTCTCAATCTAATTGACTAAACATGTCAAAGTATGTGGTTTTGTGTACATATTAAATGATGTAGAAAAGCCTGTAGACACAAACATTGAGTCAGTGCATGCCAAGTACAACAAAATAAACCAATTTTAAGAGTTARGTGTTCTAGAATGAGGTGGTTTCTCTTCTTGGAAACCCTAACTATGGTCGCTAATGTTAAAACACCAAGTCTCACTTCAAACTTGCATCCCGGCACCAAGTAAATTCACCAAACGCGGATTGCGCCTGCCTGTGTAACTTGTGAGYGAGGTGGCCCTGCTCGGGGCGGGGGGCGCCTGCGTGGGGTGTCCGGCCTGTGCCTCCGGCGCGCTCCTGGAGGCTTGGGAGCCCTCCGAGAGTAAGCGCGTGCTCCTGCGTCGTGACGCGCGCTCTTTGCCTGGCATCTCCCTCCTCCTGGGCGTAGGTGTGGGTGACAACACTAGGCTGCTCCTTAGGAGTGAAACTTGCTTGAAAAGGGGAGACGTAGTCTATTATTCATGTTTATTACAGCAGCCTTTTATAGACTTGATTTCTACTAGACGCTGCACAGGAACTGCAGCAGGAAGTTCTTGATCCAAAGATTTTGTAGTTTACACCACTGAGATAAGCAGGGCTGAGGAAGAGCTGCTGTGTGTGAGCAATGCGATGGGTGCAAATGTTACAGCCGTTTCACCATCCCAGAGATAGGTGATCTTTCTTTTAAAGATAGTTTTTAAGTCTGCTTCTCTAGCACAGACCTATTCTGAACTTAACTTAGGCTTTATGAGAAGTTTTCAATTACTAACTATGGCAGTTGATATGAAAAGGCTAAAGCCTTACTTCAAACTTGAGATAAATATATAAATATATATCCCAGCACTAACATAAGAACTTAGTAATTAAAAAAAACAGAAGCAGAACAATTATTCAAAGAACGTGTTTTGTGTTAGTAGATTGATTTTAAAATATTCATGTGAAAATCTTATGTGAAATTTCACGTTTATTGCAAACTCATTTTTCTAGTCAGTGAAAGCCTGAACGGAGTAAAATAAGATTTGATGTCATACGTAGGCTGGCTTTGAGTTATCCGCACAATGCAGACAGCAGTCTAACCTGCTTCTGTTGTTACAGCTACATGTTGTTTGAGCGTTAATTAATGTTTCCTGTTTCTCTCTTAGAGTTTGTTTTCAGACACTATGTAAATATAAATCTTATGCAATGATTTTGCTGGGTACTTAACTGGTTAAAACTATTAACTGCTTGCACTGTGTTGCTAGAAATTGTGAGGGAGCTTCCCCCCCCCCCTTTTTTTTTTAACTTTCTGTTTACATCCAAACCCTGACTTTGAGGCTCTTAGATATTTTTCTTTGTGAGTCTTAATTATATTTTATTATATTCAATTATATATTGAATTCTCAAAGCCTAATATCTACAAATCAAATATTTATGCTGAATTAAGCTTTATTTAAAAACCACAGTACTCCTCCTCCTGATTGCTTTTTGGTCTGTAAGTGAAATTTTAATGCCTTCTTTTTACTCCTATAAATCTGTAAGTGCCTTGGGACTTCCCTTGAGAGGCTCAGGGATTCACTACCCCAGTCAGATCTGTTGATTAGCATTTTTTTGAGACACAGTGCAAAGTAGGTGCTTTTCTGAAGCTTTTGGGAAGAGTGACTCCAAAGGGAGAACTGCATTTTGAGTATACTGCACTAATATTTTCTTGTGTTATTGTTTTCCTTTGTTTTGTTTTGTAGGGTACTTGTCTTGAATAGACTAGCTTTTTGTCCTTTCTGATCTTGATATCCTCTAGTTATTGAGAGAGACAGTGCAATGAGGATCAATTTGAAAAAAAAATAAAAAGAATGCCAAGGAGATACTCAGCTGACCGGAGCGGAGCGTACCCGCGCCTGCCTGCTCCCTGCCGCCTGCCAAAGAGGCTAGTCACAGGCGTTAAAGCGACCACTGCGCTGTCATCGCTCGCTTCCTTGGAGCAAGTGGTTTTTCCTCTGTTTCTCGGAGCCAGTTGTTCATAGGCAGTTAAGTCTGCATGAAGGTTGCTGTAGCTTTTTGCAGATTACTTGCTGAAAGCCTTGTCATAGATTTCAGTGTTTGAAGTAGAATTTCATTAGAGGAATAAAAATTGACGTAAACAGGAGGAAACACTCTGTTTATCAGGAAACTCAAAAAAAATTGACTGTAGGACTTATCTAAGAATATTCTTTGTGTAAAGCACAAAGGAAGAATGCCATGTGGTTAAAAATCTATTTTCTTTATCTGAAAAGCAATGAATATACTTTTACATAAACAGGCTCAGAAAATGTGTGATCATGCACAGAAATCCACRCTCTGATGAAGTCAGATCAGCCACAAGCTTCCTGTGTAACTTTGAGCAAGTGACTTACAGTCCTGTACCTGCAAAACCAGATTATGCCTCTCAGGGGGAGGGGAGGATGTGCATTTTAATATTTTGAAATTCTTTTGAGTTGTTACAGTGTCAGGGATGATAGAGTGATGGAAAAACAAAGATTCATTTCTCAATTCCAAGTGTAGTGTTTTGGAAACATAAACCTGTCTAAAGTAAAAAGCTTGCTCCTCTTGTCAGCTGGAGGAGCAAAATACTCTTGTTACATAAATCTACTATCCTATGCACTTGCTAAACCTCATTCCATTTGTGGGTTCCCCCCCCCCCCCAAGATCTTTTCAGATATTTCTTCCAGTTTGTGTGTAGAAGGTAAAGGGCTGTATTGTCTGTTAGTGCTACTTAGATAAGTTTGTGGAAGATAGCTTCGGAACAGTTATTCCTGTTTTCCAGAGTGATGTTATCAGTCTGGAACATTTCTGATCACATGAGTGGACCCCTTTACTAGGTCTGTGTTCAGTTATCCTGGCTGGACCGATGACATTGGACAGGCTTTGACCACAACTYCGCTCCTGTTCTGCCCCAAAGAGGTTAAAGCAGAGAGTTCCGGTCCGTTTGCTTTCCGAATCTTCGTTCCTCACTCCTGTTCACTGCTGATCGTTTTAAACTTGCCAATAGCTCTGTCTTCTGCCCTCCTCCTGCCTTGTAGATCAGAAAGGGATTTTACAAAGGGAAGACGTAGTATTTGAAGACTGTGTTTATAATACCTGGTAGATGCGTAGTCTGTTCGCACTCAGAAGTATGTTGTTTCACCATCTGGTTGATTTCACTGCGTGTTCAATTGCTGCCTGACTTTTTTTCTTTTTTTCTTTCTTTTTTTTTTCCAGGAGAAGGAAAGACTCATAGATTACTAAATTTTTTGCAGATTTCCAATAGCAGTACCAGTTAGTTGGCTTTCTCATTTTTAGTAACTTATTTTTAGAATTTAAAAGGATTGCTAAATAAAATCACTTCCAAAAACCCAACCCCCAAACAAACTAGTGATCAAAACATTAAAGAATGCCATATGGCTTCTACCAGTCCTGATGCTGTTGTATTTCTGAAGGGTATATTCCACRTTATTAATAATATTCAAACAAACACTCCTAAGAGCGGGAAGATATTTATTGAACTTATTATGAAATATACTGTTCATAGATTTCTTATTTTAGATGTTCTAGTCAAAATAATAGAAGAGTATAAAAGATTTCTGTTGGATTAATCCTCACACAACAGGTTAGAAGATGATGGATGCACTGGCAAATAAAAGCCATGGAGTGGGCAAAAGAGGGTGCAACAACTGAAGTTCTTAAAGATTAAGAATGTAACAGCTCTTAATATACTCACTCTTCATACAGCTTATGAAACTGAAATCCGTTTCCAACAGGAAAGGGGAACTGAAGTAAAAGAGGATCAAATAATTGCCAAATCTTTGTTGTCAAATCAAGGCAAGGCTTAAAGCAAATAAAAGCACAGATGATGACTGATCTAATTTACTCATTAGAAGGACTTGTTTTATGGATGTATAAGCCAAAAATGAACAAATGTGTGAGCAAAGACCTACAGTCTTTCCAGCTGTCAGGTGGAGGTGGCTGGCTGAACTAAAAATTACAGCAACTAACTAAATATCTGCTGGTTTTCACTTCACGTGGCTTAGAATGATCACAAGTAAGAGCAAGAAAATGTGTTTTCATATTTGACTGCTGTAACAGCTTAATTAGAACTTTTTCTAAACTTTCAACACTTGCAGTTTTTTTTATTTAATTGGATTGTCTCTGAAATGTTTTTAAAGCAATAGGAGAGAAAAGAAAGCTATGTGCTGAGATTTTTGATCAGTTTCTGATTTAGTACACTTGAATATTTAAGATTCCAAGATTTTYTTACAACCTTTCCTCCTCAAGTAAAACCAGAGATCCTTGTAGATGATATCCCTAGAAACACCATTTAAAAATAAAAAACATGCACAAACATCATGAGAGTTTGGGATCTTAGTGATAATATTTTGAGAGTTGTCCAATACTGAACTATGTAAGGTTTAGATTATTTCAATGGATCACTGTTTTTTTAAAGTATCCGTCACTTGTTCTGCCAGCTGTTGTGTGTACGTTGGATCAAGATAAAACAATTCATTTAACATACTTGTGAATTTCAGAATCTCTTTCATTAGCCTGCCATTGGATTGCAAATATGTTGTTKGTATTGAAATAAACTCTGACTTATAATTAAATAATTTAAATGAGCTGGTTATCTCAATGCATGACTGATTTTAAATAGACCATATTATGCTTTCAGTTGAACTGTGAAAGATTGAAATTTCATTGGAACATTGCTTGTGAGAATAGAAAGGCCAGAGCTGCAAAATATACTCCATTTTCTGGAGGAATATATTCCATATCCATAACTTCAGTGCTCTCAGAGAAATTTCAGGCTCTTCTGGAATATTGCCATATTCAGATCTTTGTCCTTGAAAAGGTTCTTGTGCATCATTAACAGTAATCCAAACAGTAGAGGGGTGACAGAACCAAAACACATTAAATATCCAACTTACAATGAATGTAAGCTAATCTTCCTAGGTTAAATTTACAGATAAGAGCATAGCAAAAATAATTGCCTAATATAATGGTTTTGAGCTGGCAGTCCATTGGYAGAGCTTTGTCTTATTCCTCGAGAGGAAGGCTTCCTTTAGCTAACTTGTTTGTATGAATGGTTTGTTGTTTTCAAATATGAAAACTGTTTTGTCAAATCAAAGGCTAAGTAGTGATGACTTTGATTTTGCTTTCAAGTGCAGCTTGTCCGTTCTGCAGCCTTTTACTTCTCCACAGGTTAAGTACAATGCAGGCAGCTGCAGAACAATTTCTCTCCTTATTTCGGAATTTGACTTGAAAAGATCATTATAGGGCCTGTATTTACATTCTGTCCRTGTGTTTCTTTGATCTCAGGTCTTTGATGCCTCCGAGGTTGTTATCCTAATTGTGAGGGTCTCTTGTTTTAATCTTGAAGGCCTCTCCTAATTCCCTTCCCTGTCTGGATTCCCTTCCCACTGGCTTAGAAATTTTAAGCCTCCTACCAATTTCTGCTGTGATTGTACAGTTTTTTTAAAAAATCATGTTTCATAGGAGATTGATTAACTTCATGTAGGACATCACYGACCTTCAGATAGTAATTTATTTTGATCTTTAACAAAACAGGATATATATTTGGCTGCATTATTTAATTACGGAATCATGGTTTCCTTATCCTGTGGTATTACTATATCCTGTGGGAATACAGGAAATAAAGCAGTTAGTATTGGAGGAGAAAAGTTAACTTGAAAGAAAAGCAAATGGTAGCACTTAATTGCCACAGTAACTTTGAACACACAATTTTTCCCTGTCTTTGACACAAAAGGTTCTTTATGGGAAGAAAGGTTCTTTTAAGGCTGGTCTTGGGAGAACAGCTTTGGTCATAAATAATTCTTTATTATTATTATTATTATTATTATTTGAATCTACTGTGTACCCATAGTCTAGGCAAATGGCCTTCCCTGCTGTGACTGTTGCTGTATTTATTGCTTAGGAGTATCAGTCATGTTTGCCCTTGATGACTGGCATTGCAGATCTGTCCCTACGTGTTACCTTACCATGGTTTCTTTTATTTGTTCTATAGGATAGCAGTAATTCTTCGGAGTGCACAAAATATTGGATGCCTGTGGTTAAACCATGGCAACTGATGATAAAGTTGCCATTTTAACGGATGATGAAGAAGAACAGAAGAGGAAATATGTACTTGCTGATCCTTTCAATGGCATTTCCAAGGATCAAGACTTGCAGCCCCAGAACGAATCCCCTTCGACAGAGACAACCACTGTCCCAGATGAAGAACTAGACTGGTTAGAAAAGCACTGTGTCAGAATAAATAATGATCTTCTGATCTCAAAGGTCTTCTATTTTTTCTTCTACTCTGCATATGGCTCTCTCTACCCCTTGTTGCCCGTGTATTACAAGCAGCTGGGTATGTCACCCAGCCAGAGCGGACTTCTGGTGGGCATTAGGTACTTTATTGAGTTCTGCAGTGCTCCGTTCTGGGGAGTGGTGGCGGATCGCTTTAAGAAAGGGAAGATTGTCCTTCTCTTTTCACTCTTATGCTGGGTTTTATTTAAYCTGGGCATTGGATTTGTTAGACCAGCCACCTTAAGATGTGTACCAAAGGGCCTTCCCCCAGCACATCCCACCAATGGAAGCAGCCATTTAACAACAGTTCTGCAAAATGGCTCAATTTCTTCTCTGCTAATCACAGCAAATACTACACCCCAGAAAGTTCGTGGGAAGAGAGAGCTATTCACTTCCAAACCAGTCACTCTGGAAACAACAGGGACTGCTAGTCCTGAAGTAACATTCCTGCTACCTACTCAGAGCAATGATATGGAGTTTGCCTTGGAAAATAGTACCCATCTGATTTCAAAAAACGCAACTGTTAGCCCAATCTCACCAGGAAATACAACTCAGAGTACCACTCCAGCTGCCACCACCACAAAGCCGATGCCTTCTGACCAAGCTGTGCTTGTTTATGATGATCAAGAAGTAGAAGCCATCTTCCTACTCATTCTGTTGGTTGTCATAATAGGAGAATTTTTCAGTGCTTCTTCTGTTACTATTGTGGACACTGTAACTCTGCAATACCTCGGCAAACACAGGGACCGGTATGGATTGCAGCGTATGTGGGGGTCTTTGGGCTGGGGACTAGCCATGTTGTCCGTGGGAATTGGCATTGACTATACCCATATCGAAGTTGGCATTGAAGGTCAAGGATGTAAAGCTCCTGAATACAAGAACTACAGGATAGTTTTCATAGTTTTCGGTGTTCTGATGACAATGGCATTAATTGTGGCCACTCAGTTCCGATTTCATTATACGCACTTCAAGCAAGATGAAAATAAGAGAAAAGAAGTAGAAATATCACAGGTGGACAGAAACGCCTCCAATGAATCCTCTGATAATACTCCCACTAGTATGAGCCAGTCACAGTCTTTCAGTTTTTGGGATCTGATAAAACTGCTGTGTAGTATCCAGTATGGCTCAGTGCTCTTTGTGGCTTGGTTCATGGGATTTGGATATGGCTTTGTGTTCACTTTCCTTTACTGGCATTTGGAAGACCTGAACGGCACTACTACTCTCTTTGGAGTTTGTTCTGTGCTCAGCCATGTGTCTGAGCTGACTGCCTACTTCTTCAGCCACAAGTTGATTGAATTGGTTGGTCATATCAGGTAAGGAGATCTTAACAATCATTAAAGAGCTATACAAAAAATGTTCAATGTTTGACCTAGCCTTGTATTACAAAGTGAAATTCAAGTTAATCTGTTTTAAGGATTTCCTTTTATTTTACAGTTCCAAACCCTGATCAGATATGTAGCTGTCTAATCAAGTCCTTGTATTTTAGGAGCTTAAAGTGCTCTGAAATGCTTCCATAGCTTTTCAGTTCCATGTTAGTACATGCATTTTTGGCAACATGACCTTCTGTAGATGGTTCCAAAAGACATCCTAGTTCACTGATGCAAAGTTCTGTTAGAGATCTTTTCAAACTGCTTCCTACTCAAGGACTGTTTGTTTTGAAATAAAATTTCAATTAATTGTATAACTTTTTCTTGTGAGTAGCAATGTTCTGGAAGTCTCCTGCTTAGCTGCTCCTCCTTGCAGGGTGGTTCTTTGCTCCTGCACTCGACTGGGAACGTGTCCCTTGCACGCTGGGAGGGGAGGCGTATGAGATGGAGAGGAGAGGTGAGCACCTCCTGTGCACATGCCCTGGTAATCAGACTCTAGGTGCTGGCAGAATGAGGTTGCAGCCTGGTAGTGTTGCTTACAGGTTCAGTTCCTTGCTCTGTGCCTTTAGTTGCAACTCTGTGTGTTATCTGCTTAAGTGAAATGGCTGTACAGCTCTTGTACTTTTTCCTTGGTAAGTGGGACTGATTACTTAACAGCATGTTAGTGAATATTTTTTTTACTCTAAATTCAAAACTGATGTGATATGATTTCTGCATATTTTATATCCAKCTTTTCTTCTTCAAAAAGGCTTAGGGAGGAAAGAGAGAGGGCAATTTCAGTTAATGAAATTATGAAGATTTTTCTATATTCATTCAGGTACTGTGTGCATGTGAGCACAGAACTCCATGTGCTGTTAGCCTCTTGTTTCTTCCAAATACCCCAGTTACAATCATGCAATCATTTAGATACAATTCTGTTTTCTAACACCTGATTATACTGTTCTTTTTCTGTGCCTTTTCTGTGTGTTTGTTTTTTGGGTTTCCATTTTGCTTTTYATTTGGATTAATATTCTGATTTATTTGAACACTACTAAAAATATGTTTCAGATGCTTAGCACAGTAATTTGAGAGTAATTTCACTTAAGAAACAGTGTTTCTTTTTCTTTCTTTTTTTTTTAACTAAGGATGGTCTTTCTACTTTGAGGCAGTCTTTTATTTGTAATCTCTGAATTTAACTAATTAATTTGAGGAAATGACACATTGCATGCAAAGATTGGAGGAAGGATATGATGATGGAGGAGTGGTGAGAGCAGATCATAATTTTGATAGCTGAAGATAGGGTATGCTCTTTCAGTGTATATTGTTATAGTCCAACATTCAGGGTTAGACATCAAATAGAGAAAAAAGAAAAAAATGAAAGAAAGATAGGGTTATGAATAAGATTAAATAGGAATTATAGGGGGGATAGGAGTACCAGCCTATTAAAAGAAAGATTAACTTTCTCTCCCCCTCCCTCCMCCSCTTTTTTTTTCTCCACTGGTAAAACTATCAATCCTAGATTGGATCACTGTAAGTTTTTAAAACACTAGCTCCTGTTTGCAGTGAAACAACATTCTTTACAGATATACCTAGAAAATGTAGATTAGTCGTATCTTAATGTTTTCTAATGCTTGTTCATATTTCGTCATCAGAGTTTATGAGCAGTCATCTTCTGGTTGCTTTTTTCCKCCAACTTTTTGAAATTTGCTAAATAATGCATGGTTTGTTCAAGAGAAGACAAACTTTTTAAAATAATAGCATTGATGGGARTTCAGAGTTCATACTCTTCTCTGATAGTTCTGTGTACACCTGCCCTATGTTACAGGCACTTTCTCTCCCATTAGTAAGAACCAGTAGTCTACAGCTAGATGTCTTTTTCTCCAAGGTTGCTAGACTCCCATAAGGAGACATTCAATCTTTCCTTGTTACCCTAATTCTCTGAAGATAGGCTTGAGTAACATAGTTGCATGCACTGTCACGATAGCAAGGAAAGAATACTATTGGCTGTCCCTTGCAGAACTCATAGAACAAAAAAAATGGGCTTTACACCTTTGTCAGATACAAACTGTTTTCATTTTCCAATCTTGTAAAACTTTCTACCGTTGTATGTGTTGGCTCGTAAGCTCCTCACCATGTTCTGAATGTATTCCATTTTCACATGGTGATTGAACTAGTATTTGAATTACTATCCAAGCATTTTAAGCAATACTATGCTGAATATGCATTGATTCAAAGTGCCTTAYTTCTGGCTTCATTAGCTTTATTGTTCATAAACATATGTTCTACATGTGTACAGCTGTTACATGCTGGTAGCATTTCTGATTTTGTGCAAGATTAGCACGTGACTAGATGAATCCGGTGTGGTGATACTGATCAGTTCAGGTAGATTACTGTTCTGTGGTTGTACTCATTTACTGGGCGAACGCAATTTTGCAGACGTTAGAGGGKTTTTTTTGCCTTTCTTCCTCCAGCCACCTTCTGAGAGTTGAGAGAGTAGATTTTTCATTTCAGTGTAGATTAAATAGTTTAAAGGAAGTAAATTATCAGGAGATGTAGTGAAGGCCACAGTTCTTTGAGAGGACTTAGTGATACAAGTGTACAAAACTGGCTATCAAATGTTTAGATGCCATTGCTGAATGTCCTGTTTAGAAGCACTCATAGCTGCCCTTGAATTTAGGAAGATGATGTTAATCTCTGAAAATAACCTCCTGTTTGAGGTTAAGCTTGAATGTGTTTGACCATAATTTCAGCATATGAGCTTTTATGGGAAGCAGAGACTGGTAGTTGTGGCTATAAATAGCTTAGTCAACTTAACATAAATAATAGATTCAATGCCTTAAGTGTTTAACCTGTAAATTCAATATAGTATCTGTGCAGATCCTGCAAATAATGTTCATAAGGAACATTTGTTTACATTATCCATTTAGGTCTGATAAAGAGCCTAAGTGGTTGCTATAAATAACTTTTGTGTATTTACAGAATATGCCAAAAACCTTTCATGTGATGTGCCCCTCCAAAAGCATAATTACAGAAATCTTCATAGGAATATCTTAAATATATATTAAAATTACATATGTATTCTATTAAATTAAAAGGTAGAACCAAACCAAATAGCTCTTACTGAACTCCAAATTATTCTTCAAATATAACATTGTGGGGGGAAAAAAAACAAAAACAAACAGAAAAAGCCCCAAGTAGCTGAGTGTATTAGTGGCCATGGAGTAACTATGAAGCAGGATACCTCTGTTCGTATGTCTGATCTGGCTGTCATAATGGATGGCTAAGATGGGAGGAAGGTTCTTGCTGGATGGTCAAACGTTTTGCTAGAAAAAAGTGAAAATTAAGTTGGCAGGAACTAGTCCTAAACAAAAGGCTGGATGCATCTGTTGATACAGAAAAACAGGTATAYGGTGACGTGGTTTCTTTACATCCCCCAAGAGTATGCACTGTGCTGGGTCTTACCAGTGGACCCCATTGGTTCTCCTTCTTAGGCTTCCTTCTCTTTTCTGGCAAGTGTTGTAATACAGTTCAGAAGTGCAACTGTATATAGGAATTGCATTAAGTTGTGGCTGTAGAAGGAACTAAGTTACTTGTTTGGAATAGCAGACTTTAAAGAGGAGGATAAGATTTATGAGGAATGGTATACAGAATAAGTTTGTTCTCTTTATTGTAAAATAGCCAACTTCTTAATGGTTTCCAGTGCTTCTTTCAACTAATGCCTTGGCTTGTGCTGCATAAGGGCAGGTTACACCAGTTACTTATGGACCTCACWTGCACCTGGGAGGCCTGATGAGGGGTTTGGGAGAAAAAACTTCCTGCAAACTTACTCAGTTTATTGAAAATAAAATACATTGTGCCTTCTGTAATCCTGGTGTTGCAAAAGGAACAGGCCTGTCTTTAAAATTTTGAATGTTCTGTGATATCCCTAACAAAATGAAAACTATGCCATTAGTATTTTAGCTGTCAACATGTATATTTAGACACCTCATCTGTTAACAAGATGCTACTTTTGAATGAGAGCATCTCACTCAAGATTTTGCAGTGGTTATGTACTATTGATTTAAATTTGCTCTGCTTTTGTGGAGTAATTAACTGAAAATTGATACAAAGAATAGTGAGTACTTTCAAAGAATATCTTTGCTTAGATCTTTATTATCAGTTATGTGTATTTTACTTGTGCCAAACCAGGGCTTAACCCAGAACATTTCAGCCCTATATTTGAGCAATAAATAGTCTCTATTTCTGAAAAACCTTTAAAGGTTACAATGGCATCTTTTCTCAAGACAAAAACGTGCTTGGAATGAGGTCTTTGTTTCCTRAAATCTACCTCAAAATAAGAGAAAGATAGTTGGATGAATGAGGACCTTGTTAAATATTAAGGTAAATTAAGCTAAATTTGAAAACTGAAGGGAAAAAGTCATCTGGTACAATGGGAAATGCACTGAGAAAATAGTTTTTGTACTTCATTATTTAAAAATTGTTATCAGAGCTTTGTTTTTTCTTGCTTCTGAGATGCAGCATCTGCTGCTTTTCAACAGGATGATTAAGTTTTATCCTGAGGCATGTTGCTATAAACTATACTGTTTCAGTGGGAAGTGTTTTTAGAGTAGTTCTGAGCAATTTGCTGATACTGGGAAGGTAAACTTATATTAATTGGGATAAAATTAATTCATGTAATATAAACCTGCACCGAGTCCATATTAAAATGGAAAAATTGACATCTGAATGCTTAGAAAAGAGGATTTTTTTTGAATGTATTTAGAATGAGACTATAAAAGCTCAGTGGCTCTGTAGACCCTTTTGATTTTTTTCCGTTAGGATTTTGTAGTGACATTTCACTTTACTTGTTTTGAATATATTTGTATTTGGTGTGGGAGGAGGAGAGTTTGAGTATAGGACTTAAAGGAGGTATTTTTTGCTGAGCAAATGCTTCAGACAAGCAAACTGTCTGTACACGCACAAATGATTTCCAAAGCAGGAAGGTAACAGTATAACAAGCAAAACAAGGAAAGTGCAAACCATTATGACGTCTCTTTTCCTTGCTTCCTTCAGAGTGCTCTATATCGGTCTTGCCTGTAACACAGCTCGCTACATTTACATCTCGTATCTGGAAAATGCCTGGACCGTTCTCCCTATGGAAGTACTTCAAGGTAAGGCAGTGCATTGCAGTACATTACAGTACGTTAATGGCCTTCCAGTTTAAGATCACATGCTTATATTTTTCTTGTTTTCAACTCACCTGTGAGTAGGTAGTAATCTGGTATTTCTCTATTCTTCAATCACAAATATCCCAGAAGACCCAGTTTCCTAAAACCTTATTGTTTGTCTTAGAAAATATTTGACGTCAAAAGGGCGAGTTTGCATTTGATTGTGCCCAGGTCTGTTGATTCAAACAGAACTGTAAAAGACCAACACACCCTTTAACTAAACAAAGGGATAGAAACATGAACTGAGTACACACCTTCTGCAAATCCTGTTTGGTGGATAAATATGAACTTCATTAAATGCAAAAGGTCACGGTACTTCGAAGGATGCTTTAAAAACAAAAAGGATGAAGACTGTAGTCCAATTCACTGTCTTTATTAAAATATTTTGCAGCTGTTTTTCAGTGGTGTAGTTTGATTTATACCTTGGACTATTGTGGGGGTTTTTGTTTTTTTTTTAATAACTAGAGAGGAATTTATTTTAAAAGCGTTGTCAGTGATAACAGAGCTTCATTAAGATAATGTCCTTCTACATGACTTAGAAGGACAAAGGTGTGGTCTATGCAAAGTCATTTGAATCCTGTTTTCACGTTGTGTTGTCAAAGAAGTTTGTCTGTAAGACCTTCCTTGCACTGTTAAAGCATAAATTGTTCTTTTATGTCATTTTTATTCCCTCTTTGTGGTGTGTATCACTGTTCAAACAGAAGAAAAAATCTAAACAATTTTACTTTGTCTCTCCTGTATTTGAAGAAGACTGAATTTGGATTTGCAAGCTTGAAAGAGAATGTTTAATTTAAATGAACAAAATGTTTTCCCTGCCTTTAAAATTAATTGAGCCATCTTTCCTAAAGCCAATATTTTGACTTTATAGAATGTTGTGTAGAAAGTTTTCCACAGATTATACTTAGAGGTTTTAAATTTTCTTTGTGTAACATAATTTGAGTTTGTACTAACTTTTTTTTGGTTATATTTACAGAAATCTTTGTAAGATAGATTCTAGTGGAATTATAAAATGCCATTTGAGAGCACTGCGTAGATCTCTAAATATACATAGAAAGAAATCTGTCTGTCCTAGCTTCTTCCCTCCCTATCAACAAAAATGATTGATTGTATTTATCTATTGTAACAGCAAGTTTCTGAATTTTTATTACGAAAGAAAGATGCAGAATCACCACTATCAAACTGATACTTCATCTCTCATACCAAGTGTTAAAATACAAACGTGACAAAGAACCAGAAAAAAGTGTKTATGTTTTAAAAACTCTTGTCTACTTAAACATCTAGGGAGGATGAATGATGAATACAAGGGATTGGATATTGCCTCATAGGTAATACTATTTTAATGACACTCTAACTCAAAATACAAGCCAGGAAGTTTATGTCTCTGCAATAAATTGTCCATTTGCCATAAATTTGTGTCTTGCATCCTACAGTTACAGCTGAGAAGGAATTTTCTTCTATTTTGTATCTTGTATTTATTCTACTGAAATTTCAGTAGATGATATGTTTATTACATAGCTTTACTTTTACAGAAGGGCTATGAGGTGGCTGTTTTGGGAGACTTTTTTGTATGGTATAACCCTGAGTAATTGAGATTTAAGAAAAAAATGGGGAACTGCAAAATAATACTTTCTCATAAATTGTTCTGCCATACTTTATCTATATCTAGCCATTGTTGAATCATTTACACTTCACAATCCTGTTTTTTAAAAAATGAATATATCTGTAGTCAGCAAGCCAGAATGTTTCTTAAAAAAAAAAAAAAGAAAAAAAGAAAAAAAACCCAAACATACACACTGAAAACAATAAAACCCTCTTCATGTTTTACATGCACTTTTCAGCCTGCATCTCATCTGTCATTGCTGTTAGGGGACATGAAGTTCATAGGCACAGTATATACGTCTCTAATTACTGCCACTGTGTTTGTTACCTCCCAGTAATAGCATTTAGTATTGCTCAGTGGGAGAATGACATCATCTTTTTACAAGTACTTTGGAATTTTTTTGCCCATTATTCTCTTCCTTTCCTCTTATTCATTTTCTCTATATTTGATTTTTTAGGTCTTTTGCAGGAATTATCAAATTCTATTTATTTGAGCCCCACTTTCCTTTCTATATATGCAGTGAATGTGTCAGTAAGGATAATAGGTGACCCCTCAGTGAAACCTGGCGAGTTGGAAGTTCTCATTTTTGTTTGAGTCTTGGAGATAGATTTGCAGCTATTTTGCATATGCGAGGGCTAGATGTATTTAGAAACAATGAAAGATTAGATTGTTCAGAGTCTGTGGGTGCTGTATGGACCATGTAACTGCACCAAGCTGATAGGTCTTTTAACTCTCTTGGTGAAGCCCATGCTGTAACTGAGCATAATTCTCTTTCTAGGAAGCTGTCAGATTCTATGCAATTTCCAGTAGCAGCAGCTCAAGGGTTGTAGGGTCAGCAAGTTCAGCTGAGTCTTGTAAAGAATTTATTTTTCTTTTCTGAACTACAAGAATGATTATCCCTATGTGCTATGCTGAAGGGCATGGAGAGACTTTGGAGGATGACTCTGCAAACTGTGTCTATTGATTGTAATATGAACCATGCTGTATTTCAATTGCTACTGGCCTAACTAGGCTGATGAGGGCTCTTCAAGTGCATTATACTCTCAAAGCAGTAAATGAGGAGATGTAAAGTCACTTCTTAATTCAGAGTTCTGAGTCTGTATGATTTATTTGTGTGTGCAGTGTATGAAAATAAGGGCTTTAGGGTGAACCTTACATGACTGAAAGTTTCAAGACATTCTGATAGGTACATATGTATGGTAGGTATGTGTATAAAATGCTGTATGTCATTAATCTCTGAACATGCAAAGAATATTCATTTTGCAGCTGACTGATTATGTTTTGATATACTAGTTATATATGTCCAAATTCTGTGGTAACAGCTATGCTAGCTAACTAATTTGCATAACAAATTTTTCTAAGTACAAAACTATAATAATATCCTGAAAATTTGCTATTTTCAGTTGGTAGTTATCCATCAAACTCCAAAAAATATATAATTCTCAGAACTGACTTCTATCCTACAGATGCTCCAGTAACAGTTACATTCTAGAGAATAAAAAATCTTGGGTCTTAACTAGCAACAATTATATTATCTCATATCTCTCTTGAAGTAAATTAGACTGCCAAAATCTTAAACTCTTGGCTAAAGTTTACTAAATATTATAATCCTAAGCATAATATTAGGGTTGTCGCAAGCATTAGTACTATCGTCCAAATGGCCAAGGAGAGTTAGTAGTTACAGCAAACAATGTTAAAGAAGCTTTTCACATTAAACATATTTTAAAACAAAACAAAGCAAAACATGATTAGCTGTAAAGCAGACCAAACTTCTTATAAGAGTTGCTGTTAAAACTGTTCCAAACTGTCACTGTTTTATAATTAGTCATCATAAAAATCACATTAATAATGTACAATTCTGCATCTTTAGAGCAAGTATGATAAGCTAGCTTTAATGGGAGAAGATTTATTTTCAAAAGAACTGAGAACACTATGTTCTATCTGGATCTCCTAGTTAAAGGTGAAAAACATCCAAGAACCTGTGTATTAAGTACAGCCTTTTGTTTTCAAACAAATATAGTAGTATCGTGCCTAATGGTCTGACTAATTTCTGATGTGTTTTTCATTTGCCAGGCTTTAAAATTTGATTTACTCTTCAATCTCTGACAAAACCGAGTATTTTACATTAACTGATATTCATTGTTTTCTCACTGGCACATGCTCTTCCTAAAGACAAGTCACCTGTGTTAGATTAGCTTTGCTTTGTGATTGGGACAATACTTAGTTGCTATTTTCAGTACATACATGGAGCTGCATTTAACAAAAAAATCAGTAGAAATACAGTGAATTTTAAAACTTGGAGATTTTTCAATGGAAAATCTGTGAGTTTTAAAGCTTTAAACTGTAAATGATAGGGTAAAATATGCTCAGTCTAATGTAAACTTTTTTTTTCAACAAGGTAACGTACCTATTAGCAAAAACAATTCCATAATGGTAAATGTTGTCTTTGTGTACTTTGCTGTCACAAAGTACAAATAGTCCTCTTTTTACAAGCCAAAAGGTTGGGCAATTTTTATTCAGACTTGGAATCAAATTGAAGAGTATAGCTTTGTGGATGTCAAATGTACACCAACTATATTGATTTCTTACAGTGTTATTTATCATTTTACAGCTAAGCAAAAGCAAAGTTATTCTGTGAGTTCATTAAAAAACAGTGTATTTTTCTGCTCTTACGAATCTTTGGCCTAACTGCATAAGTAATTTTTGAGCATCCAGCTATTCCTTAATATGTTAAGTGTAGAGGACACAACCATGTTGATTGAATCATCAGTTATGCCAACACTTTTTTAAAATTAGGCAGTAGAGCTTAGAATGTCTAGGCACTGGTAAACTGTGATTACTATTTTTAATTCCACTGAAATGAGAATATTCCCACTCAGTCTGAGGGTGGCAAAGTAGTTCAGGCTTATTTACTGTGTAACAAGCTACAAAACTGCTATTCTGTTTCTCCAACATCCCCATAACCTATCCTTTTCCTGTCTGATTCTACCCCTTTCCAAAAACAAACAAACAAACAAACAAACAAACAAACAAACAAAAAAAAAACCCACCCACCCACCAGGTGCTCCAAGAAGAAGATTGAGTTTGCAGCTTCATTCTGCATGTTGATGATTATTTGCTGTTTTTCTATTTAGCTGATACTTTTCTATATTAGGAAAAAATTGTTTATAACCCAGAATCTACAATGCAATTACCAGAAAGAGACATCCAAAATTTATATGGGTGAGCTCTGACTGTATTAGACATATGACCATTATTTATAGCTGTGAGGACCTCTACTGTTCCTAGCCCTTGATGCGGGTGYAATATAAGCAGGCAGCATGGGGCAGCATGCCTGGTCAGGATACGATCAGAGTTGTGAGGAAAGGTCTCTTGATCTACCTTAAAACAGCATATACAAAAATCAGTGTGCTTGGCCTGTCCAGTTTGCCAGTCCAGACTGCTCAGTGCTAAATGCAGAGAGTTGGTGCTGAGTTCCGAAAGAGTTTGTTCAGGGTTGGGTTGGTGGGGAGTGAGAAGGCAGAAGGGGATTCATTCTTGCTTCTGAAAAAATGATGTGGGTATTTCTGAGACTGTTTAATTTTTATAGGCTCTGCACCTCCTTCATTGTGGCAGTAATGAGACTGCTGAGAAGCGTCAATGCTTTAATTGCCTGTGACTTATGAAATCAGCAACGTRTTTTCAAGGCCCCATCTCAGTCTCAAAGGGTTGAGGAATTTGATGGAGATTTTTAAAACGTTTTATATAGCCGTCCGAGGGACTGTCTCCAAAAGAGAAATGAACTCATCTTAGAGAGAAAAAGAGCTACTGCCAGACTCTGCAGAAGTAGTCGTCACATATCCCTGTAGTTTGGTTGCCAATATTACATTAACAAATTTGTTCTTCACAGGCATTAGTCACTGAAGGGTCTTTGTTCTGTTTTCCTTTTTCCCCCAACACATACTCCAAGTGGTAAGTGCAGTTGTTCTGATGTTGTGTTAATATACTTTGGGCCCTATACTCTCTTCACAATGTTTTATCTCTCTAGGTGTTACCCATGCAGCTATATGGGCAGCTTGCATTTCGTACCTTAGTGCAGCAGTGCCTCCGGAGTTGAGAACGTCAGCCCAGGGAATCCTGCAAGGTCTTCACTTGGGTCTGGGCAGAGGATGTGGGGCTATGATTGGAGGGGTTTTGGTCAATTACTTTGGTAAGCCAAGATTGTGTCTTTATTTTATTTATTGAAAATTTTGTTTGCTGAACTGCTAACTTAAAATATCCTAAGTATAAGTAAGTTTATTACTCTTTAAAATATAGTACTTTGTATAAATCTTGGAATCATAGGATTTCTCAGGTGGGAAGCGACTGTAGTAGGTCTGCAGTCTGGACTCCTGATGAAAGCAGGGTCAACACTGAATTCAGACCAGGTTGCTTATGGTTTTGTCCTGTCAGATTGATTAGATATATTACATCTTGATAATTTTATGTGAGAAAATCTATTAACTGGTCCTTAGGTAAGATGAATGAATCCTTTGTGAGAGAATAGGTTGGTACTATATAGCCTCTTGATCAAGAAATGAGATTGTAATTACTCAGTTAAAAATTCTGTGCAAAACCCGTTGAGGAAAAAAAAGTGTTAGGAGGAAGAAAACATAATAAAACAACCTAACAAGAATATACGTGGGATTATAAGTGTCCGTAGAGTACATTATGCTGACTTACCTTGTATTACTTTATTAGGTAGATTCTCAATTAAAATTTTTATATATATTTGTGTGTGTATATTTATATATGTGTGTGTACGTATATACACACACACACACACACATACATACATACGTATCTTCACAGGTCCTGCTGCAACATTCAGGGGAATAGGAATGGCTTGTTTAGTGATTCTTCTTCTGTTTGCACTGATCCAGTGGCTGTTGGTTCCTGATGAAGAAGAAGGTAAATATGCAAAATTAGAGATGATGAAAATGATATCTCCAAATGTCATTCCCTGCAACCTTAACTTGGTCTGTTCGATGTCTTTTCTTGATTTTGGTTGGAAAACTTGTTTTCAAATGAGAGGCTTTTTCCTGAGTAATGATTGAAATTGAGGTGGTGTGTTGCTGCTGTAAAAAGTGCATCACTGAATTCTTGGATTTCTTCCTTTAATAGGAAGAAGGTTAATATACTTTACTATCTTTATACTTTCTCAGTTCTGAGAATCCCTTAATTTAGTCTGACATCTGTAATGAGTTGTTTCAGTTACATCAGTCCCTTAAGGCAGCCTTCTCGACCACTCATGTTCATACTCTAGCAGTCCAAGCCGTCTCTGCCAGAAACTGTAGAAATGTCCTCAGAGAGCAGAAACTTTTATGCTTCAGTATAAAGCATATATATGCATTGAGTATGAAATGAAAGACTGTTTTCTTTAACTGGAATATTAAATGAACTGTCCTTGAATAATTATCAAGTTGCCTGTACCAAAGTATTCAAATATTTATTTTGCTAGAATTTTCTTCACCTCTGTTCAAATGATAATGGAGAAAAATGGAAAGGTGAATGGGGTATTTACTGTTTCTATTCTTCTATCAATGTTAGGGTCATTACACATGAACCTACAAAAGTATAGTTTGTTCTTGTAGTCTTACTCTGTGAAGTTTGTTTCAGTCTTTGGTCTTCACTTAAGATGCACTCTATACCCATCTTAAGAGTATGTATCTTAATTTTAAGTATCATAGTAATTAGGTTGATTTCAACAAGACTATTTGAGTGATTAAAGCTAAGCATAAGCTTAAGTGTTTGCAGAATTAGTTTTTTTGTTTCTTAGCTACTAGAGAACTTACAGCCATTGCTTAAAATACCCACTGTTATCTTAAAAGTGTGTAAACAAAATATAAATTTGAAAATAAACTTTTTATGCAGTAGAATATTTTTACTCAGGAAAAATATTTTCTTCAAATTTACAGTGTTGCTTACAGACTCATAAACAACATACAGCTTGTTACACAAAAGTAACTAAACAGACTGTTAGAAACTTGGATATTTTATGTATAAATACTCTGGCTCTCCAAGATTAGAAGGCTTGCTGTGTTGGGCTACAAGTCATATTTTGAGAGGTATTTCAAGGCAGTTGTGAAAACTATTTCAGACTATCAGAAGACCTAATATTTGAAAGAAGGAAATCTGTGGTATCATTTCTCCTTTCATGTAAGCCTGTGTGATAAGCATTTTCATTTTCTCCAGTGTGTGTGTGTCTAACTTTTTTGGTCGCTAACTGTAGCATCATCTCCATAACTATGCAGGAATGATTTGTTTTCTTTGATAGGACTATGCTAGATAATGCAATGAAGTGATGAAGAAGATGTAGAAGAGCTCCTTTAATCAAATCAGTCATGTTTAGAAACTTTAAGGTCAGAATCAAATTTTATGATGATGTAGGCCATGGGACTTCTCTGAATGGTTCTGAATACTGTTTAGCTGTGACTGTGAGTGATTTGTAAGATGCAGAATTTATGCAGAGGAAGAAGTTTGCCACAAATTGGCATAAATTTAACCACAGAAGGTTAAAAGACTTGTTTTAAGTCTACATTTAACATGAAAATGACTAAGTTTGTATTAACATGAAAATAAGTAAACCTAATAGCTAGCTAGGAACAAATGGGCCACTTCTTACTCATTAGCTCCTTCTGCTCTTGCAGCCATCTAAGATACCTCACTGCAGCTGCAGAAGAACCTTGTTTGCAGGGAGCATCCACACAGTGTTCCCTAACTAGACTGTGATGTTTCTGGTTCCTGGCTGTTTGTGCATTGTGGTCTRCTTTCAGGATGGTAATAACCCCAAAACTGTATCATGACAGCAGCATCGCTTTGTTTTCATTGCCTCATTTGGCTTTTGCTGATGATTACTTTGTTTTAAACTTCAGAAAAGACAATGCTGGCAGAAAGGATCCCAGTGCCTTCCAGTCCTGTTCCCATAGCAACTATTGATCTTGTACAGCAGCAATCAGAAGATACCATGCCTCGGACTGAGCCTAGACTCCCTCTAAAGAAAACCAAACACCAAGAAGAGCAAGAGGATGTGAACAAGCCTGCTTGGGGTATCAGCTCTTCTCCTTGGGTCACCTTAGCTTATGCCGTCTATCAGATAAAAGAGATGGTTAAGCTATCCAAAACAAATCCAACTTCTGAGATTCAGCCTTTGCAGGTAATCTTCTGACATACAGAAAGTTATTACCATAACTTAATGTTGAACGTAAAAACATTTTGCAGGATGCTTGAAAGACCTCAGTAGCTCTGTAAACTTGTTAGTATCTAACAAGTATTCCCTGTCAGCCTGTAATAAATTTGGAGCTGTGAAACAATAATTGAAATATTGTAGCAAACAAAGTTACAACCCATATATATAGTACAGCAGGAGTAACTATTTTTGAAGATACAGTCCTGAAGATAGAAGAGGAAGACATGGAAAGAGACTTTGTTTTATAGGCTTGGATATATTTGAATTCCTTTTACCGTCTGTTTGTTTTCTTATTATTTGGAATGTGTGTTTTTTCCATTTACCAAAATTAACAAGAGCATAAATGAATGTGAAGCAAGATGCACTGCTTCTTATAGAATGTAATATATTTTTTATTCACTTTTACTTCCCTGGAYAATGCTGTCAAGCATCTATATTGTGGTGGAAATAGATGTTCCAGACAATTACCAATGGTATACAGTGTCTTCTGTTGAAATGAATTTCATCTCAATTTTATTTAGAGTTGTACCAGGTGAAGGCAAGAGCCATTCTATGACTTAAAATGTCTGATTCCTGGTGCTTGCTTTACACAGTTTCCCCTCTTTCCAGTTTCTTCCCAGAAAAACTTTTTAGTAATCTCATCAAGGACTGGATGGACTTGAATCTTGAACAATGACCTAATGCTTTGGATGCACCTTTCAGAATGGAGCTGAAGCATACTGGTCAAGCAAAGTAGGAAAATGCTGTTTTGAGAGCAGGTTTGAGAACAGCATGGGTAATGTTAAAACCACTGTGCTTRCTTATCTGGAAGAAGGAGTGGTGAGGTTCCCCTCTTATGCACGCAGTGCATGTGAACACAGAAATGCTATTTTTGCAATTCCTCGTTTTGGAAATGGGTAGTTTAGGATATGATCATGAATCAGCTGAGTGCACTGTGCAGGAATTCCACTTGGTCAACTCTCTCCTACMTTTACCATTTGTCTTATTGAAAATAGATTAACAGGGACACTTGCTTTAGTTTTCCTTTGAGCTTCCCTGAGTCTTTAAACTGACTTGCAGGAAGAGCAAGCACCTCAAATGTGAATTAATTAATTTCTAGTATCTGATATCTTATCTGGAATGATCTTGTTTAAACTTACTTATTATTTAAACTTATTTTAACAGGTGTTTTTTTTTTATAGTAACATTGAAGATATCATGAGTGTCTTTCATCAGTGATCTGTCTAGATAAACCACTCTGTTTCCCATTGGTAAATGTCCTCAAKGTGTTTGGTAATATAAGCTGTCTCCATTTAAAAGTCAGGAAAAAAGCAGTGATAGATAGTGTTATGTACACATCAAGAAAAGAATGTTTTGCATTTGTATGATGCTTTTAAAAGACTTGTCCAACATTGTTGGACACTACTCAACCGCTTCATTGAGAATTATTAAGTAGCCAAAAAGGCTTTCTTGCCTGTTGAAGTTCATTCGTTTCTAAAGAATGTCATCTCTTCATTCCTGTAACAATACTGTGCTGATATAAAACCTGATACATATGTATTGTACTACTTCCTTCATTTTCCAGTCTCCAAAGTCAATTCCTTATCCCTGTTTCAGGTTTCCAAAAGCACAAACCTGCCCCAAAGCTTTTCTGTTTTCTCTGCGCACAGTCATTTTAGGCTGCTGGTGGTAAAATACTGAAACTAGAAAAAGGCTGCCCAGTTTTGTTACTACATTTGTCAAATAGCCTCCTTAAAATGTGCATGAAAATATATAATTTCTGAGGAGGATTAGTGTACAGAAAATGGAATTAGTTACAAAATTATTAATCTTAAAGATTAATTTCATAAAGATTTTGACTTGACAGTGTTACTGCTCGCTTATCTTCCTTTAAGCTAAGGCATATACTTGCCATACTCTTTATTCTTTAGTGAAAAAAATATTCATAGATAATGTGCCATCTTCTAATGTGAAATTTATCGGTATGAAGGCTTGTTGTTTCACAAGGGGGGTGTAATTGGTGTTTGTACTTAAATGTGCCCTCATGTTTCTTAGTAAGGCCCGGTTGAGTAGACTGGATGGAATGCATACTTCAGTTTGCAAAAGTTCTGCCATTCAGAGTCTGAGCAGTATCTTGGACAGGGAGGCACTATTGAAGAGAGCAATGTGTAAGGAGCATGAAATAATTTTTACAGAATTCTTTGCTCAAAATAATGATGTTGTTTGATCACTTTAAATTTCAATTTATTCCTTGAAACACAACAAGTTTGTTTTTTGCATGCTTCTTGGGGAAGTGCAGTTAGCAAAAGAGATGGAAGGTAAGCTATTGCCTGCTTGTTGTTAGTGTCATCTGGAGTTGAATGTACTACTTTTACTTTGCTTCTTTAAGTTGATTTGCTGTGTTGTGGGCATTCAACCTAAGGGCTTTGTGAATTTCCAGAAGTGACTGAATGCATCCGGGGATATCCACTGGGGATAGTGCCATAAGTGTTTATATTTACTTTTTGCAAACAATGCTTTCCTCTCTCTTTAGAAAATCAATGAGAATTGCAGTGCTTCACCAGCCAGCTCAGCAGGACAACCCCAAAATGTGACAGATTCTGGGCAGTCCAGAAATTGCTCAACAGCAACATCAGATTCCCAAGTAGGCAGCGACCGCATTGTGTTGGACTCTGACGCTCAGCCTGCTGCTGCAGGGCCCTGAGATAAGTTCATCTTATCAAATCCAGTGCATGGATTTCTGCTTCTTGGCTGGGAAATGCTGGAGTAGGAGCTCAAAAGTAGGACTTCCTTCATCTTAACAATCATAATGTGATGCAGTGCAAGCTTTTAACTATATAAAGAACATTCATATGACTACACAGAGCAACATGAGCTGGGAAATCAAAAGTTTGGAAGGCTTGAGGGAAGTGATGCAACTGGATCTATTTGTAGGAAGAATTATTGGCTGCTTTGCTAGTTATGTTAAGAAATTTCTCTGCAATCTATAGAAAAAAGGAGTTCACATTTCACTTGCTCAGGCACAGAGTGTCTGACTTGGTCAGCTAATTTATTATTTTTTTCTTTTGATTTGTTCATAAGACAAAGAGACTTTTTAGGAGAGAAGCTGAGTTTCCTTGCATAGTCTATTAGAATATATCAGGCCCAATAAATATAGGAGCAGCGTGAAACTGTCTCTTTAAAATTTCTCGGAAACAGAACAGCTTTAGCAAACATATCTTCATATTGTGGTGATGGATTAAATAAAACACACAGCATATCCTTTGATGGAGACATTATCATATTTGAGATACAGGTCTAGTTCTGCAAAGCAGAGAGATTGAACTGGTGGCATTTTAGTGAAACAAAAAAAATGGAGGAAGGATTCTAAAGAAGCTCTGGGTTTGTAGCTCTCAGTTGGGGTATATATTGTGTGTGTTTGGGTAACTTTAGGTTTGATGTTATAGCAAGACAGCAATCTGACCAAGATTGCACAAGCTGAGGTTGATCAAGGTTTTCAAGGGACACACTGACTTTATTTTTTATTTCATCATTTATGTACTGATTTATTTAATGAAGTGTTGTTACTGTGGTTATTTATTAAGAAAACAGCAAGCTTTAAGTGCCTAGGGAAGGTGGGGAGGGGGGCAGGGATGAATTACCTAGAAATCTTAATGATTAGGATTTTGCGGAGTGTGTGGGGGAATTGTTGATGCAAAAGTCAAGTAACATGAGAGAATCTCAGGAGGAAGGAAATGTAGCTAAATAGCAGTATGTTTAGAAAATTGCTTTGCCCAATGTCAAGATACTGGAAGATTTCTGAATTATGCTTTATCATGCTTTTCAATGTTAATTGTGGCCAGCTCAGTTGCTGGTGCACAGTGTAAATTGCTGCTGAAAAGAAAACTCTTGGGCTCAAGGTAGGARTCTGTGGGGTTAGGGAGCATAAGTGTTTTAGGCCACTTGCTTACATTAAGAGCTTGATCTTGGGAGATGCTGAGCACTCAACTTTTACAGGACTGAATAAATATTGCTTAGCACTCCTTGAGGTCAGGCATATGTGACAGGCCTTCCATGGGGAAGGTGTGTGCTGTTGGACTAYACAGCCTGTGCAATGATCCAGGCGCAAGCTTCACAGGAGCACAGAGTTAGGGGAGAAGAAGGTAGCAGCAGCTCAGAAGCAAAGGGGATATGCAGTTTTCATCCACTTTGAAAGCCAGTTAGCTTGACTGAAGGGTCTCCCATGGCTGTGCTTTAGCTCTGCTTTTAGTACAACCCATGTTCTGGTGCCTGGGACCAATACCATAGGAAATAAAAAGAAACATCGATAACTAGCCACTAGTTACTTTTTTTGCACTTGAACTTAAATGTACTGTATGTAATCCTCATGACTTGTTTAAGTGTCCTTTAAAATCAGAAATGTATTTATTGTATGTTTGTATAACTTGGGAGAGAACTAGACAACTGAACAGGTGACAAGACAGAAGAATGCTAAGAATCATCCATTTGTGGAGTTCATGCTACATGGCGTTACCTCAGCTTCTACTGCATAGCACCTGGATTGTGAGGTGAAGAGCTTGTACACTGTGTTTACACTTCAGAATTGTTTATTTGAAATGCCTGCTCTTTTTGGAAATGTACAGTCATTCTGTGTTGCAAGATAGACATGTACACCTGGGTTTTGATATTTGTGAAATTGTAAAAACTGTGGTAAGAAATATAAAGTATCCATAATGTATTTAATAGTATCAATCTGAACTCTTATTCCATTTGTTCATTTTATGGCACCAGCAGCGAACAAAATCACCTGAATCGAAAATAATTAAATTGTAATTACCTTTTGTAAGGTACCTGAAGGATAGTTAACCTAGAACCTGGGAGCTACTATCTGGTACGGTGTTAAAAACCGTTAAGGTGATAAAATGTGACTGTAGGCACAAACTGCCTTTTGTGGGGTGAGGTGAATCTAAGGGATGCACATCTAAATGCACTGTAAACAGGCTGATAGGAGAGTGGGCAAATTCTTCTCAGGACATGAGTGAAAGTAAAAGCTGAATTAAGTTTGTCTTCTAGCAAGATAGGAAAAAGAGGCCGCTAAATGCTGGTATGGAAAAACTTCCCATTTATATTTCTGATTAACTAAATATGTTTGCACTAATACATCTGTTCTATACTGCAGCACATTTGCCTGGAATTTATTTTTTATTTTAGGTATAGGGAAGTTCAGTTTTTACTATTTCAGCTGCTTAACTTGTGTGCGTACAAAAGTCATGAAAGAGAAATCTTAGGGAAAGTTTTGTTCCCACGTGTATAACTACCAGACCTCACTTACAATCTTACAATTTYGGCTTTGTTGTGGTTTGGATCTGCTACAAATGGAGAATGAGTAAAGCAAATTCCTGCAGGCAGATGCATTTGGGGTAGAGGACCCACTCCATTTGAGGCAACCACAGCCAATATACAGCTGCTGTTCAAATCTGCTGTGATGCAGAAGACTTAAGTACATGAACACATGTATTCATTTACTTGGCTCCTTTTTGTTAGGTGCCCTACTGTTCTGAACAGAGTAAATACATAAGGGGGGTGACCACACAGTTGAAAAAATACTTTTATTTAAAAATCCTGAATGCAAAAGACAGTACATCAAGTATGTTGCACCACGAATGCAAACTAAATATGCAATTTTAACTTTTTTTAAACACAGTGAAATAGAAAATAAATGTAATTAATCCTTCGTTAAGGAAGAAACACTTCTGTAATGGATAAGGCACTGGATTAACATCTAGACTCTGTTCACAGATGTTCTGGATGAACACTACAAAGCACTTAATAATTGTGTTTCAGCAAACCTGTGTAATCTCCATATATCATAGGAGCACTGTACAAGTAAACTCATTGTTGGTAAAGGCCTCAAATGGCAGCAATCAGTTTTGTTGGGTTTTGTTTATGAAATGCTTCGAATGTTGAAACAAACATGGGAAGATTTTTAAGGTCAGTATCAGCATTCTTAGCTATTCACTAAAGTTCTTTCTCAATATGTTGCTATACTTCTTTTGGATGTGCTTAGTAGTTGCTGTAGTCTGGATAGCATTTACCCATCTCTGGTAAATGACAGGCTTTGTAACTATGTAAAACTTGGGTGGTGGTCTTTCCACTTTAGAGTAGGTGTACCTGATATTTTTCTTAAAAAAAAATAGTAAGAGGAAAAGAGTCCAAAAAATTGCATAGTTTGTTTGGGCTTTTTCATTTAGCGTATCATATATCCAAATAATACATGAAGATTATATTTTACCTATTGTGTATAAATGCATACTATATGTATCTATGGAAGGACAGTCATCACCAACTCAGTAAAAAGAGAAAGTCCAGAGAGACTGTGTGAGTTTAAGCTAGGACAAAATCTGATTCTCCTCCTTGGCCTCCGATCTCATGATCAGCAGTTTTTAGCTAGTTAAGAAATATACTGAAATATGCTTTATAACATGGAAGAAATATGCTTTATAACATGGAAGAAATATGCTTTATAACATGGAAGAAATAGATTTAAAATTAAGACATCTCTGCAAGAATCCCTTTCTGATTAATTTTGTAATTGTTTTTTTGAGTATCTCATTTTCACAGGGGCAACACATGGAAAGATGAAATAAATCTTCAGTCTACTAAGATCATTGTTCCAGTGGGGGAGTTTCTATCCTTCTTTCAAACCATCAAAGGTAATGGGGCTCCCTCAGTTTTCAGAACAACTAATACTTCTAACTTCTTGCCAGTGACAGAACCCACCCAGTCAAACCAGACTGATGGAATACAGATGGCAATATAACTGTGAATTGAGCAGCAGCTTCTCTTAGAGGTGACTGGAATGTTTCTTGCTGCCCATGGCCTTGCTGAGTAGAACACTATTGTTCTATCTATTTTTGAATATTATTGGCTTACAAGTGAACGTTTTTGATCACAGACCTGACAGGGCTTCTCTCCCCTAAATATGCTATAGACTGTGCATGTGTATTTCTAAATGTATGGCACAAAAAGGTGTTAAGGTTCTTCTCACTATAAAATGAAAAGTTCTTTTTAAAATAAAGCTACCTCAAAATGATACAAAGGAGGAAGAATGATCTAAGTGATGCTTATAAGCATTCAATCTGAGTCATGTTTTGTATAGAGGAGCTCTTGGAATGTGGTAAGGTGGTAGTTTTTAGGACTTTAACTGGAGGTAACAGATTTTTTTCCCTTGTCCAGACATGCACGAGAAATCAGATAGCCATGCACCACTGCATTGGTGCTGCATCAGTAGGTGTGCTACAAAGAAAAGGTATTCCTTTCAAAGAAGATGCATTTTGGTCTGAAATGCCCTTCTGGAGAGTAAACTGCTTCCCACCACTGGCAGTTCCTGGAGGGTTTGTAAGAGAAAATTAATGTCTCTTGCTTTCTGAAGTTTGGAGACAATAAAAGCGAACCAGCAAGGGTGAAGACAGAGGAATATATGGAAAGCCTGAAGAACAAAAGAAGAAAATGACCCCTGTAGACAGATGAACTGAGGTGAGATGATATATCCCCTAGGCTAGTATTGTATAATACCTAAGCTGTAAGAGACATGATGAAGTTCTCCACCTTCTCTTTATTCTCCTCACACACATACCTTCTGTTGTAAGTCCCAAAGAAGGGGCTAAGAAGAAGAGGGAAGAGTCAGGTATTTCTCCCTCCTTGTTTTGTCAAGAATGTTTTTTTCTTTTTTCCTTTTTATTGAATAAGCTAACCACTGAATACTCTGAAGATAGTGGGGCTGTATGTGGGTCATTCCCAATTACATGATTATAGCATCAGTCTGGCCTCACTGACAGCAGTTCTTCTAAGCAGCTGAAACATCCTCAGGCTTTGTTACCTTTCCTGGGCTGTTCAGAGGGCTGGAATGGAGGGCAGTACCCTTGTGAGGTAAGGTGACATAGAAATTGAAAGCAATTAGAGAAGAAGACTGAAGAAAAGATGCAGTGGAGGGGACCTGTGGAACAGGGAAGAAGTGTGAAGAAATAAAAATGTAGAAAGAACGAAGTACAGCATAACTAGAACAGAGACAAAGAATAGAGTAATACAAGCGGAGGGATGAAGTCAGGTAGGGTTCCAAAGAGCAGCTTAAAATTAATGTGGGAGGCCAAAAATGAAGCTAAAAAAGCAAGCCTAGCCAGAAGAGCAAACAAAGCATGTTCAGCTGTGTTAACTTTCTCTGGATCTTTAGCACTGAGAAGCTGCATGAATAATAGAACTGGCTTATCAGCATACTATCAGCATTATACAATTTGTTAACAAGTAGGGCCCTTGGTAAAAGTAGAGCATTAATAATGATTTCCCCTTCTTCTACTGTGCAGCACAGAGGACTTAACAATGAAATGGAGCAAAACAGATTCTGTCTTTTCAAGAGGTAGTGTCCTTGGGGAAACAAAGCGTGGTACAGGCTGCTGCCAGTACTTGCTTTGGAAATAAGCAATGTTTATTTCTGCAGCTAAAGTACTAATAGCATGAGAATCCTCTTCACTTGAAAAGCCTATATGACTTTCTTCTGTTGCTCTAATCAGACACATCAGTGATAAAAGAAAATCTTTCAAAGATGCTTGCTTGTTCCCTGGCATCTATAAGAAATCACTGAGAGTGAGTTCTTGGTCTGTAGCCTTCCTTTCTAGGAAGAATGTCTCCTTTTTAGGGTATTTTCCAAAGCTCAGCAGAACTCAGTACCATATGGAAATGAAATTTGTTCATTTTCATTTTCATCCTCATCATTTTCTTCTTCATAGATGGAGTTGGATGGTTCACCCTGCTCTGATTCTACCCTTGTGTCAAAGAGCTGCTGTTCCAGGAAGACGCTTCCAATGCCATAATCCTCATCATGTGCCTTCGTTTCTGCAGATGAGACATGGGGAGATCCCAGAACAAAACCTGCAAACCTGCCAGATTTTTTAAAGAGAAGTGATCAGTTGGGAAGTAAAAATACACTGTAAATGCAGGAAGTACTGCCAGTTAAACACAGAGGTTGTGAGGGCATATCCATGTGCAGTACAGGGAAATCATAGCATAAGCTAGGGAGTCACGCACAATAGAGTCAATAGCAAAGAATGGCAGCAACTCTGAACACGTCTCATTGTTTTCCCATATCTTCTTTCTGTCTCCATTCTTTTCTAAATAAGTAGCTTTTGCTCTTCTAGAAGCCATCTGCAAGATCTTGTGACTAAGCAAGAAGATCTGACTTTGAAATCTCACCTTGTCAGTGCTCATGGGGTAATCCAGAGTAAGAAACTGTCCCTCTCCTGTACTTAGGTGAATGGTACTTTAACTTCCAAAATTAAAATTAACAGTGTATTTGAGATTAAAGGCTGTAAGAATTCAGGTAAGCTGGCATTCTGTTAATGAAGGCAAAAGGGTAAAACCTTAACGCTCCCACATTCCTGTGCGATCACCTTGCTTCTGATGCCAAATACTCTGGGCAAGCTGAGGCAAAGTTTCGTGGAAGAATTTCTGCTTTTGGTGACTGCAGACTGGGAATTCTGCAACTGTTCCAAGTAAATGCCAAACTAGAGGCTTTGCAGAACAAAGCATGAACTTAACACTGTCTCTACATTTCAGTTTGCAATAAATCGTATTTTCAGTGGACAACTGTATTGAAAATACAGTCAGAATGGCGCTGGAGGTTTCTGGCAAATGCACAGAAACAGATGGCAGTTCTGACATCTGGGTAAGTGTCAACAGCATCAGAGAAATGTAAGGAAAAGGAACTGCAGCTATATTTTACCTTCTGGTAAACTGATCAATAATTTACATTTTAGATTCAACATTTCTCTGAGATGAATGTGTTACCTCACTCTTCTTCATAGCATCATTAGCCTATACAGAGAAAGGTGTTGGACTCGCTCCATTTTCCAAGTTTGCTTTGTGTTGAATTATCTTCAGATAGTTAATGAAAGCTTGAAGAGATACTCAAATTTTAATTAGATCTCTGCTGGTTCTCATTGTTTTTGTATTTTTATGGTGAATAATTTGTAATAAGATTAATTTAAATGAACTAAAATAAAGAACAATATTAACTAAATTGACAAATAGTATTAACTAATTAACCAGAGAATACATATCTCAATTGCTTGTTTTGTGCATTTGGCATGTTTGCTTGGTTGGTTTTTTTACAAAACTGAAGTTGAATTTTCACTTTTTATATCTTTTAGTAATGTTACAGAATGCAAGTAGCTTCAAAAATAAGATAGTTTAACAGGAAATACATAAACAGTGGCAGGGGGGCTGTATGTGTGTCCATCCAAGGAAGATGGAGCTTCTGAAACTAGTTTTAAATTTATACTAATTAAATGCCAAGCTGATGGTGGCTCCTTTGAATTTGTGACAATTGGTTCTGGGGTAATAGCCAAGTCTTGCTTGGCTGGCTAATGCGTGAAACTCTGCTCCTAAAAGTTCTGATACTGAAAAAGGTACACATCAACTTTTATTTTCTACAAGCTTTTTTTTTTTTTTTTTTTTTTTTTTTTTTTTTTTTGCCGCCTTTATCAGACCCTTCACAACTCTTACTTGTCTTAAATTCGTCTCTTGAGCTGTATCTGGAGCAGCTCCTCTCTTCATTATACTTCCTAGGTGCAGATATTGCTGTTTACATAGTATTCTTACTCTTAGATACTGGTTGATACCAGGAAGCARTAGGTTTCCTTAGCTGTGTTGGCTTGCAGTAAGTTAAATACTGGTAACGTTTGAGCAAGTTATCATCAACCTGCCCCAATTTTACAGAACATATCAGTATTGCTCCTAAAGCTACAGAAATAAGAGGGCATTTCACTGTTAGCCCCCTGGGTCACTAGGTAGGAACTTGCAGAGCCACTACAGGGAGCGTATAAGGTTTGAGGATAGCTGCCATTACTATGAATTAGCTTTGAACCTCTGCAAACTCTCCAGATTTTATGGTCAGAGGGGGAACAAAAATTAAGTATATCACCAACAAGTAATATCACAGTGCCTGTGATCTGTAGCAGGATTACCTAAGTAGATAAAGCTAATTCCAAGTCTAACTGTATGTAAGATAAACTCACCTGGAACAATGCTTGAAGTAGCATTTGGATCTGCTGTGCTAGTGCCCATACAATACAGTTACTGTTTTAGAAAAGCCAGACTTTCTTACCTATGGGGAGACTGGAGTTTGGATACTGCTAGCCATGATGGGAATTCAGGGTTCCTGCAGAATGAACGTAGCTCCTCCAGAGCTCTGACAGTTTCTGTTTCACCTTGTTCTCTATATTCTTCTTCAGTGAGGTATCTAATCAGTAACTTTTGTGATTTAAAGTAGTTCTTCATTTTTCTAAAATAAAATGAAAACAATTAGTACTTCTAATGTCTTCTGGCATATATTTCTGGTGCCACACATGCAGTCCACCTAATAACTGCTCTGTAATAGTAGATACTATTTTTGATACTATCTACTATCTACTATTAACATGCATTCATCATCTTTTTCCTCTTTGGAGGAAAAGCCACATACTTGTATTAAAATTTTAGGATGATGTTTGTTAGCCTGTTTATTCTAGGTCTCATCCAAAACTGTAGAATTCTGCAGAAAGATATCCAGTGAGCTTCAACTGAGTTTTGGATCAGGTCCTTCTAAATACTTTATTGTGTATGCATGGACTAAAACCTCATAAATATCAAATAGATGGCTGCTTGCTCAGACATTTTTAGGTGCAATATGGAAAATGTGTCTGTGCAGAGACACAGGCTGAATCAAAAGCCAGTTTGCATATGTAACTTTGAAGATAAGCAATGCTCTAAGTCTGTTATGAGTTGTTCATGTTGTTTACTAGATTGCTTCTATGAAATCTTGCTTTAAATTACACAACTGAGTAGTCTGAGGCCAAAATGTTTACAATCTGATGTTTTTTTAGCTGCTGCGTAGCAATGTATAATATAATTAGATATCAATTAGAAAGTGTGCCATGTTCTGTTCCCTTCTGTCGACTGCTTTCAATTTAAATGTTATGATGAGCTAAGATAAGCAAGGGCTGGATGCCCATAAAACTTTCAGCTCTGTATAAAAACACCTGCTCCAACCATCAGCGTTCAACTTTCCCTCTTATTTCCCTGTAGGGCAAGAATGAACTGCAGCCCTTGTTTAGGTCAAATAGCAAAGGTCTTGCTGGCTTAGTGTGATCAGTACTGATCTTAATAACAGATAATAAAAGATTAATTCTTAGTTGTACTGACACATSTGCTGCTCTGAACTATTTATCTTGGTCTCTGTGCATCTGAAAATGAGTGTGTGTGTGTGTRTATATATATACATACACACATATTTATATATAACGTGCATCTTTCTGTATCTGTGCTCTGAACTGTGCATCTTGGCCATATCGGGCTCAAAGTTTGGTGCTACTGTTTAATGTTTTCAAAAGACGGGAAAAAATCTTCAAATTTTCTTGATTTTGAAAAGGCATCCTCATTCCCCAAGAGAGATTGCAGTGCTATTATTTTCAGCGCTTTTTGGTTCTACAGAAGCATCAAATCATTGAAAAGAAGGGGTCTGTGTGAAGAACAAACCACAGTGTATCAAAGTAAAACACACATGTTCTGACTTCTGTCAAATCCTAACCRTATCTTGTTGATTTCAGAGTGAGTTGAGCCTGCTTACACCAGGTAAGCATTGATCCTATATGCTGCTGTTGAAACAGTTTGTACTTTTCAGCTGGTGCAATCAGTCTTTGACAAATGACAAATTCTACCTAAAACAACAAAGCTTCAACCTAATCCACACCCAAACATCTAAAAATAATACAAGAGCAAAGCAATATGTTCTTCAAAATTAAACAATGTGTCAAAGACTAAAAAATAAATTAGTATTTGTTTTTTATTCTTTTGATTATGCCAGTTATAGCCTTTGCGTCTTCTGATTCTTTGAGGTTCAGCAGAAGTGCACAGCCATGGAATAGTCTGAACTAAAGACTCTCTTAATCAGGATGTCATCACTGAAGGTAACAAGCAGCTGTAAATTGTTGGGGTTTTTCTGTTTGTTTGGTGGGGTTTTTTTAGAATTTTCATTTGTGTGTTTGTGATAAAACACACTTTAAGATCAGGAAGATCAAACATCTTCCAATAATGTTAACTAAAACGCTTAGCAAACTAAGCATTTACTGTATTGCAAGTAGTTCAAATTCCAAATGCCACATTGTATAACAGGGGCTCAAGGAACATGCTGGAATTCTCCACAATGATAACTGTTGCCATGCAGTAAAGGTAGACAAGTACATCTCTGATAACAACTCTGGAATACTAAAATCAGTGGAAAACATTACTTTGGTGGAACTAGATTTTTAATACTTGAACTCTGCCTGACACTGATAGCCCACTGACCTCCGAGAACCATCGGTGTTTAACATCAGCTTCCTAGGTAACAGTATACTGCTTTATTGCGCAAGATTCAGTGCGAGTTACCTGTAAATTCTGTATCACAACGCATGAAACCAAGATGGTATTGCTGCAGTCTAATCAATCACACAAAAATGTGTTGGTTACCATAYGCTGCAGACTAGAAGGTGCTACATTTGTACTTAAGAGCACAGTCACGTTTCTCCACAGAATAAAATTCATGGTTAGAACTGCCAACTAGAAAGCAATTAAATTCTGTGTCTTATGGATTTAAATGTCTCCTAATATAGCTTTACATTTGGTAGAACGAACTAGCATTAGAAGCTCATGAATTGTAAAGTTTTTTTCATTATTAACTTCTAATATCTCCTGATGATACACAGATTTGGATATTTACAAATACATACAAACCTTCCTATGTGACAAGCAGTACCAAGGGGATAACACAGGCCTTTTGAACAGAGGCTCACTGCTATTACTGCATATGCAACTTGTGGTATGGTGACACCGCAATAAATCAAGGCAAAGGCTATTAATTGTAGTGTCCATGTGAAGAAGGTTATGCTCAGTTCACTGGTAAGTGGTCCATGCTGATAGCAAGTGGCAAAGCTTATAATTCCAACAGCCAAAAAATATCCTGTGGAAACAGGAAAGAATCACATAGAGGAAAAGGTGTAAGCTATCTACATATGCTTTAGTAGGCTGGTTGACAAAGTATAGCCTGCTGTTTATTGTGTTGCCCTATAGGTACATGAGACGTACCTTTTATTTTAAATATGTTTTGTATTTAAAATGTGTGCAAAAAGTTCACAGGTGATGTAAGAACAGCCTTTAGCTAACACTCTGAGTCGCACAAGAATCCTTTCATGAGAGAATGTCAAAGCAGGTGCCAAATCAGCAGGTTTGTCAGCCCCTGCAGCCACATCCAATTATCAATTTGTGCATCCACATTTCCCAGTGCCAGCAAAATGCAAGCCTGTCCAGCTAACCTTTTGCTGTCATGAGGAGAGTATGAAATGACAAATTAATGAAGAAATAATACAGACAAAATCTGCTTTTAAAGTTGCTACTGGCCCACTACAGTTGATGAAGAGTAAATGATCATTTGAGTGGATTAGGAACCTTCAGAATATTCCAACATCTCTAGCTCAGGAGAAAAAAAATAATAAATGTGAGCCATTTTTTATGGGCAGGTGTTAATCTGACCATTAAATCAACACAAAATATGCAGTGCATTTTCTGATTATTCTGATCAGTCTCTTACCTAACACGTAGTTCCTGTGTTCAGACCACAACCACTGCATATTCTCTTTAAAACAATAAATGAAATACAGTGAGGACATCCAGCAGCCACTCATTAAAATCCAAAAGGTACTGTACTAGGGGAAAAAAGGGGGGAAAAATAAAAGAGAATATCTTAGGCAGAGAGTTACTTATATGATGGTAGCATTAAAAATCTGAGTGAGAATTAGGACCACTGTGTGCAAGGGACTTCCCAAGCAAAAAGCAGATGTGATATTTGGTAGACCTACTGGGCTTATGATCTGTGTTAGACTTCCACTATAGAGTGCTCTGCATGCTACAACTAAACAATGTCAAATTTAAGTGGAGCAACGGCATTTCGGTATTTGTGTACATGTCCCAGTGTCATGGTATGAGCCCATTACATCCTCTTGCAATGTGTCTCCAATTGACATAGCTCAGAAATGTGACAACAATGCATGAAGTTAAAGGTTTTGTGAAATGAAGGAAAAGTTTGTATCTGCCCTGAGATGAATTTTCTCTGGTGAATAGAAGACAATTTGTTCAATTGCCACTAAAGCTATGGTTTGAGTAAGCTTAGCTGCACTCTAATAAAAACAGTTCAGGTTTCAGAATAAACTTTTCTTGTGCATCAACAGTTTCCAGCTCATTTTAAATCTAATTAGAACTTGATTCTAATACCAAGTTGACCATGAGCCAGCAATGTGCTCTTGTGGCCAGGAAGGCCAATGGTATCCTGGGCTGCATTAGGAAGAGTGTTGCCAGCAGGTCGAGGGAGGTGATCCTGCCCCTCTACTCAGCCCTGGGGAGGCCTCATCTCGAGTACTGTGTCCAGCTCTGGGCTCCCCAGTATGAGAGAGACAGGGAGCTACTGGAGAGAGTCCAGCAGAGGGCTACGAAGATGATCAGAGGGCTGGAGCATCTGCCCTATGAGGAACAGCTGCGAGAGCTGGGCCTCTTCAGCCTGGGGAAGAGAAGACTGAGGVGGGATCTTATCAATGTGYACAAGTACCTGAAGGGAGGGTGTCAGGGGGACGGGGACAAACTCTTTTCTGTTGTCCYRTGTGACAGGACAAGAGGCAATGGGCAGAAACTGAAGCACAGGAAGTTCYGCCTGAAYGTGAGGGGGAATTTCTTCCCTGTGAGAGTGACGGAGCACTGGAACCGGTTGCCCAGAGAGGTTGTGGAGTCTCCTTCTCTGGAGATATTCAAGGCCTGCCTGGATGCAACCCTGTCTAACCTGCTCTAGGTGACCCTGCTGAGCAGGGAGGTTGGACTGGATGGTCTCCAGAGGTCCCTTCCAACCTTACTGATTCTATGATTCTGACCTGATTGCCTTGATACAGGCAATCCTGCACCCATTTCAGTGGGATTACTGGCCACAGAATCATAACAAGGTCAGAATCTGGATCTAGACTCTTTTCATCCTATGTTGTGATGATGATGATGATTATTTTGTTAATGTAGATTTACCCTTGGAATAAATCTTTTAAGCGTCAACAGGAGAAAGACTAGCAGAGCAAGAACACCCAGTACTATTCCAGAAAGGTAAAAGAACTTGGGGCTTCTGTAAGAGAACAAGAGAGAATACTGTAAGAGGTTTTTACTAAATTGCAATTGATTAGAAATGCCACATTTTTAAAAGACAGTAATGGTCTTCAGTAAGAACACAACTCTAAATCAGCGGTTTTAATAATATAGTTAATATCTTGTATAGATTTTAAATTCATGCTAGAAAAATTCCTAAAGAATATCATAAGGTCACTGGGGTGTTAAAGTCACAGGTTGCAAGTTTGTCTTAACGCTCACACTTTCTGCTTCTATTGAATTTCTAGTTTCTATTCATCTTGTTTCCTTATATATACAATTGTGAACTCTTTAATTTAAAATGTTGTTAAAAAAAAAAGGTTTTCTAACATTGTTTGTACAGAATCTGACTTACAAAGTCTAAYACTGAGTTAGCTCTATAAAACCTATTGCTGCTCTGCTTGTTTTAAAGATGTCACTGACGATTAATTTCTGATTCATTTTGCTTTGAAGTCCTGGGGCAAGTATTTTGTTAGAATAAGAAGCATCTCGCTTACAAGCTATGCAAAATGTGCATCAAAAGAACAATGAGAAAAGGCTGTCATCAAGGTGGAGACAAACCAGGCCCCACATGACCTCATTCTAAGCATTTCTTCCTGCAGGAACACATAATTTATAATACATAYAGCATTCTTTAGCATTCAGCTAAACTCATTCATCTACAAAAGACAGTTTTTCTAAATCCACACACACTTGCTCATTCGGGATTGTCTAGGTGTTTCCCATAATTTCTCACAAGTGCAGGAAGCTAGAATCTAAAGACCCCCAACATAGCTATGTGATGAGTATACTACAACACTCCAAGGCATAGTACAATCTGTCTATACACAAATGATATGAAGAAGTTTAAATATATTTCTCCATATTTTCCAGCTGTCCCAAAGAACAGCTGTTTGGCATCTTTATCTTAGGTAACAGACAAAAGATGCACAGACATTGGGAAAGAAGGTCAAAACACAGGGGATAGTACTTACCTGCTAAGACTGTTTGCAAAATGGAACAGAAAAATTCCAGCTACAAACAAAAACAAGATCTTTCCATCTAGCACTAAAAAGTGGGGGAAAAAAAAGTGGATTTTAGGTTAATTCAATCTGAAATGTTAACTTTATATATATATTAACAGAAAAGTCCAAGCTTCCTACGTAAGTAGTGTTCATTAACACTTGCAATACTAAACTATTGGTAAGTTAAACCGGAAGCATTATTACTTACTTCTTCGTTTTACACTCACAATGTATGGTTCGTTCTTGAAGGGCTGTATTTTGAAACAAATATCCTCTCCATATTGTTTTATGTTTATTAAAGTTTCTGCAGATGTCTCTGATTGCCAGAAGATTCGAACAGCACATGCAGTAAACTCAAAAACGGTTTCTGAATTACGACAGTTGCTTTTGTCTGAAATAGGCACAAACTTGAACACTTCTGTGCTGTTAACTTTTATCTAAAATCAAACAATAACAAAATACCTGTAGAAGTAGCTCAGAACCATTGGGTTTTTTTTGTTTCGGAAACGCAAAGCATATCATTCATGCATACGATAATGAAAATCAGTATTGAGAGTTAGAGAATAAAATGTTAATTCAATTATTTCTGTTAGTTATTTAATTCTACTATATACAGTTTGGACCTTAAAAGGTTATTCAGAGAACACATAAGCAAAGGTTATTCAGAGAATTCACAGTCAACACATTTCTGATGGGCCTCAATCCATTCAAAGGCTCTGTAGGTTTGGTTTCACCTGTGATATTTGCCCACCTACAAAGCTAACAAAATTAGTAATATTTGACTGACCATCGTTTATTTTGTGGATGGTCACACTCTTTCCCATTCCACTTCTGAACCACAAGAAATTGAACTTGCTTTTCTCATAGAAAAGAACACAATCTTTGTGTTAGGGACAGAAGAGGGAAAAGAAATATAGAATATATCACAAGTAAAAAATATTAAGGATGTTCCTGTTGTGTCTTTTGGGGTCACATATTGGTGCTCTCTCCCTGAAAACTGTAACAGATCTTGTCCATCTTCTGAGATGGGATGATCTACTTGAAGACTACAATTGATTGTGAACTTTTGGAATAGGGCATATTGGACAACGAAGACCCATCCACAAAAAAGTGCTATAATAGGTAGTAAAACAGGCTTCTACTAAAAGAAAAAACAGCATGGCAGCAAGCAATTTATTGTCGCAAAAATCTGAACTTCTTGGTTTTAAGCACTTAGAGAAAGCTTACATGACTGCTGGAGGGTTTCACTGCCTAAAATCTGCTGCCATGCACAAAAACATCTCTGGCATGTTCCTAAGAAAAAAGTCCTGGGAACAGATAAAAAGATATTCCTGTTCCTTCTACATCAGAAGCAATTCTTCCAACAGATGTGAAACAAAACTGTTTCCTTCCCTTGTCCAGTGAAATATTTGCCAGAAAATAAAGGAACAAACAGATACTCAGCTTGTTCCTTACCACCCTGTCATTACTTTCAATGTTTTGAGGTTTTTATATTTCAAGACTGATGTCCTAAACTTGTTTTTTATAAGACCCTCTGTTACTTTGCAAAATAGAAATATACTGCTACTGCTGGTTTTTATAGGTCATGATCTAATGTACCTTTTGTTCCTGCACTCTGGCCTGCAATGCTACAGTAAGTGATCCACAGAACTGTATTTTATCCTCAGATTTAAAAGTTTGATGTTTGATGAAAAGCAAAAATGTCTGTTACAGAGTTTAATATTTGTTACAGACATCCATCAGTGGAAAAGGTATGTAACAAAATAATACGCAACACGAAGTAGATGTTTGACCTCTTACTATAACACTATAGCCTGGTTGACATTCTTCTAATAGAGAGAGCAAATCTCCACTGCATACAAAGTGAAGGAGCAGAGTACTATAATGTAGTTTTATCATGGTCCTACCTCTACACCATTAAGACAACCAACTATACACAGAGATACAGCTTTGATCTTGCTCATGGATCAAATACTCTGATAGGGAAAGTACTGCATATGTGCATGATCCCAAAAATAGACTCTTACCTGAACAGTTGACCAAATGTATTGTAAGTGCATGGTTCTGTTTTGCATATAACAGTAACAGTTTTCATCCAGTTCCTGGATGACATCTCTTTCCTCCAAAAGGCTACAGTTTCCATCTGGTGGGGGAAAAGGTTCATTTTAAGTATGTACCTAATACAAATATATACTCTTCCTCCTTTTTGCCTCCTCCTCCTTCCACTCATTTTTGATATATGCTGAGGGAATCACAAACAATTTGCAGATAATCTAACAAAAGCTATGCTACAGGGTAACCTATTCAATATAATTTAGATGAAAATTGAAATTAGAATTTTAATCAAGTAATTTAGGCTCCAAAGTAAACTGCAGCACCTTTGAAAAAAGATTAATGCAGGGTGGTATTTTTTAAAAATGTGTTCAGTACAAAGCTTGGCTTTTATAAGAGTGTTTTGATGGCACTGGAATAGGGCCTCTGGGCCAAATTCACTGCCGGCATGAGTGGGTGTAACTACACTGTAGTCAGTGCTTATACCAATGGTGAATGCAACTGTGGGAGTCTAAGCAGGTAAACAGGCTTACATATTACAATAGTCATTTAGCACATGACATTGCTGCTGATTGCAGAAATCTCATAGCCATCTCCCTCTGAAATGTTTATAATGTTAAATAGCAAAACACTTCTTTTAAAAACAATTTGTCCCTATAGTATCATCTTTCCTGACATATTCCAGCCATGACATGTAAAAAGGAAACTGCACTGATAGTTTGCCAAAAGGAATTTCATTAGGACTGCTAATTGGTCTAGCTCAGGGGCATTAGAAATATTAGTTCCCCCTATAGTTCTCAGAATTAGACTGTACCTCAGAGTGGGAATGCACCTAAAAGACTTATGGAGCAAATTTTTAAGAACATACATTCCAATCCATACATGTGTAAAATATAGCCTACAGTGCATTACATCAGTATTCCAGGAACATAATTAAGGAGTAGAATAAAGGAAATTAATACAGATGTGAGAAGAGGGAATCATCTTGTTCACTAAACAGGAAAAGTAGGTCTAAGCCAAACTCACTAGTATCTGCTAAAATACTGTCACACACTCAGAACAGCAAGATCAGTATGTGCAGTCTGGATGAGTAAATACTGTTTGCAGGTAAGAACCTGCCCTGTCTCCACAAAGAAGTTAAACCTAGCCTAAATTATTTTAAAATGGATTTAATTAAACCAATGAAAAATATCTGAATGCATGTTCTTATCTCAGTTTGCTAAGTCATTTTAAAATCAGAATATATAGTGTATACAAATGATTCTGTTAAACTAAATTGGTTTCAACTTACAATTTGGACATTTCTATGAAAATTAACCATATGACTAATCCTCATCCATACTGAATCCAGTGGAGCACAATACTTTCAGACGAGTGCTGACTATACTGAATTGATAAGTCATTTCTATAATATCAGAGGAAACTGCAAAAAGATTCGTCTCTGAAGTGTTACTGACTGATGCAGCAAACAGATGGCGCTGGGCATTATCACAGGGCTAAGACTGAGATGAATTCAGTGATAAGGAAATGGCAAAAAAAAATGCAAAAGTGAAGTGCAGCCTAAATGACAAACACCTTTTCCGCAAGATGATTAAGAAAGAGATGTTTGTCTGCTTGGGCCAAGCTAGAGATGGTGTCTTGTACTACTGTCCACCAGTAGCCATAAGCAAGAATCAGGAAAGTCTGTAAGAAAGGGAAAGATGAGTGAGGAACAGTCACAGCAGGGGCAGGAGGAATGGCTGCAGCAGACATTGGCACATGATATGAAAAAGATTCGACATTCCAGCCCAGACAAAGGAAATGGAAGATCTCTGAGAAGCAAAGAYGGAAAAGCTGCCACACTGGAAATAAATTACCACAGATAAACTTTTTTTCTCGCATTATAAGTAATAATGACCCCACTACATAATACTAGTAAATGGTTTTTTAGCTTCCTTACGACATCTATATGCATTTCCTTGAGGAAAAATCCGTTGCTTCAAACATGACATCAGCTCCACAGAGTGAAACAGAAACCACCAAGCAGCAAAAGGAGAGATGCATCTGAATAGCTAACCATCGGAAGTAGGATTTTAGCTGAAGTAGGGACACAGAGAAGGCAACCCTCAAATTTCAAGACTGTGAGCGGTAGAGGGAATCAGCATCTTCTGCAGAATCCTGAGGAAGCCTCAGATCAGGGAACTTCTATACAGGAAAGTATGACAATGTATACCCAGGCTTCCAAGATCTGCAACTGAAATGGGTCAAAGAAATGTTTTTTCTGGGAGCATTTGGTGCCACTTAATTTATACATTTTTTTTCCTGTCCAGTCACAAGCACTTTTGTGTCTACTTGTCTCACAAAATAACACTAGAATGTTATTACACTAACTAAAATAGAGACTAGAAAAGCAGAAAAGCTAGCAGATGCCCTCAAGGATATATATTACGGAATTACTGATGGAAATTATTTTAACTTTCTACTTAGCCAGACAGATTTCAAATGGAGCACCCTGCCTCAGGACTTAGGGCCACCATGATGGTGGCAGAGCAGACGACAATGCCTCGAGTTCCTGACTTAACAACAAAACAAATGTAGCTGAGGTACTTTGCTTTGAAGCCAGAGGGAMGAAGATAAGTAAGTTACTCTCATATTTGTGAAAAGCCGTAATCTGTATCTATTTTATAGGATAATGCCATTTGGGGTGGAGGYAGGGGCAGCACACTCGAGGAAGCAGCTCGCCGCTCCCCGGGGATGGCGGACTGCTGATGGCACAGAGCGGCGAGAGCTCCGCCCCTCCGCCAAGCGGCGGCCCTGCCCTCCGCGCCCGGGCGGGCGGGAGGGGCCCGCGGGCCCGCCGCCCCGTGCCCCGGCAGCCGC